>NC_044554.1:43429642-43437333 GCF_007565055.1 Rhinopithecus roxellana
TAAACAATAACAAAGGATGGATGGTACAAATTTTAAGTGATGTTTACATTACGCATTTGGGAGTTTTTAGAATGGGAGCAAAATTTGCTCTTTTTTTTTTTTTTTTTTTTTTGCATGCTTTAATCTATTTGCTGAGATAGCTTCATGGCTACAAAGAATAGTGAAAAAATATTTGGTAGGGCGTCCTCCTCTCTTCTACCAATGTTTCTTGATAATCAGTAGCAAAAATGCAGAGGCAGGGGAACCATTTTTGAATAGCACCAATTTCTTTGTTGTTTTTCTGGTCAGTGCCTGCTGCAAAGAATACAGAAGTACATGGATTCCAGTTAGCTGTCCTGGGCATAAAACTATTCTAGTCTACATTCTGGGAAGTGACCAGTCTCAGTTAATCCCATATAGCCGTAAAGCATCAATAAAACATTTGAAACTGGAATGTCAGTTCCTGTATGCTTATAGAGACAAAAGTTAATCACTAGAAAACGATTCTAGACCCTTATCAGCCCAGGGATCGCACCAAAGGAATCTACATAATACACTTGACTAATTCTTATCTATCACTCGTCTCCCCATATAGTTGCTTCCACACTTTGCTGCCCTTAGAAGCTCAAAGTTCTTTCCTTTTTTGTCACTTCTCTAAACATTTTGTTTCTTTTGTTAAGATGCTCTATCAGCCCAGGTTCTCCTTTTAGTTACTCATTGCAGAATGCTCCCATGTGTAAGCAGGATGCACAAGTTAATACATTGGTGTTTGGTTTTCTCTTGTTAATCTGTTTTTGCTTTTGCCAGTCTAATTTACAGGGCCTAATAGAGGGGGCCTAGGAGGGAACAGTATTTTTTTCTCCCCTACAGCAGCAAAAATGTGGAGCTATTTTCAGCTATTAATATTTCTTTGCTCTTTCTTTTTTTTTTTTTTTTGAGACGGAGTCTCGCTCTGTCTCCCGGGCTGAGTGCAGTGGCCGGATCTCAGCTCACTGCAAGCTCCGCCTCCCGGGTTTACGCCATTCTCCTGCCTCAGCCTCCCGAGTAGCTGGGACTACAGGCGCCCGCCACCTCGCCCGGCTAGTTTTTTTATTTTTTAGTAGAGGACGGGGTTTCACCGGGTTAGCCAGGATGGTCTTGATCTCCTGACCTCGTGATCCGCCCGTCTCGGCCTCCCAAAGTGTTGGGATTACAGGCTTGAGCCACCGCGCCCGGCCTGCTCTTTCTTATTGGAGTAATTTAGTACATCTGTTTTACCCTTTGCATTCCTTCTTCATATTTCAAAGGGTTTTGCTCAACAAAACATACTGCAGTATCTTATGTAAGAATGTTCTCACTACTGTAGCTTTAGTAGGGAATATAATTGGGATGTTCTATTTGTCAATATTTACTTTTTAGCTCAGCAAGACCTGCAAGAATCAGTCGATGAAACCTCAAATACAGAACACCATTTTATGGTGACAAATATTCTATATTAAAGTATCTCAGTTTTCCACAAATGGTATACAATATTCCTTGCTAAGCCCTAAGTCCAATACCAAGATAACTTTTAATAAACTCAAGAAAAAGAAAAAGTAAAAAAAAAAAAAAAAAAAAAAAAAAAAACTTTTCTCTGTAAGAACTCCAGGAAAAGAGTCAGTTATATTTATAGCTTAAATTGTGTTGCATTTAAAGTATTTTCAACTTCAGAATTTTGCTTGTCTACTGATAGATATGGGACTTTAAGTTAGGTATAAAGCAAATTCAAAAATCTTTCCCCAAACATTAGATCTCCTTGTCACAAAGTTCTGGAATATGTGACTCTATTGGAATAATTTCAAATTCAGAATCAAAAGAGTCACATCTCCTAGGGATGTTAGAAACCTAGAAATGTGATATAGGAAAAAGAAATGGTAAGGAATGGTAAAAGCTGATGAGAAGATATTATTGAAAAAATGTGTTAAAATCATTTTTTAAAAGCTGGGGAATTGTATAACCAGATCTAGTATTGAACTATTGTTAGTAGGAAGAGAAAAGAGATAACCTGGGCACGGAAATTGTGCTTTTGAGAGTGTCTTAAAACCCAAAAGGCATTAGGAAAAAATAGCTTTAAAAATAAAAAAAGGAAACTTACATTGAGATGAAGACTCACTTCCAGAAACATAGCTACTAAATGTGTCTACATTATATAAAGAAAAAAAGTTATCTGAAACGGGCAGGGATGAGAAGAATGTATGATTGAAAAATGGAAATTGACCAAAGAGTACTGGATCACAAATTTAAAGTAATTGAAAGTGTACTATATTTATATTTATTAATTTAAATAAATTAATTGTATATGAGAGAGAGAGAGTGTGTGTGTGTGCACGCATGTAGGGGGGTGGAATGGGGAGTGGGTTTCAAATAAGTCCACGTGAAATCAGTTTCCCAACAGCATTTTCTGAAAAGATCTTAAACTATTCAGAATAATTTTTTCTACTCTATGGTATATGCTTACCTCAACCGGTGGAGAGTTTTAGGTAATAAACCCATTACTTAACACATATTTGGCATCATATTTTCCAGTTTTCATTATGAAATAGTCAACACTTTTCATTAGAAAAAATAATCTGGCCCCAAGATTTTAAATTCATACAGTAGTTTCAATGTTCCTGCCAATGTGTATCTTAGTTTCCCTAATATGGTGCATTTAATACTCCCATCTTAATCCTGCCTAGAAGTCAGCATTCAGCCTCCATTACTTTTGCACAAATATTGCAAGCATATTCATATTTCAATGCATGTCACAGCTAATTCCTGTGCTTAGAAGTTCTGTTTGACTGTGTAGGACTTGAATGTTTTTTTTTTTTTTTTTTTTTTTTTTTTTTTTGTTTGTTTGTTTGTTTGTTTTTGAGACGGAGTCTCGCTCTGTCACCCAGGCTGGAGTGCAGTGGCCGGATCTCAGCTCACTGCAAGCTCCGCCTCCCGGGTTCACGCCATTCTCCTGCCTCAGCCTCCCGAGTAGCTGGGACTACAGGCGCCGCCACCTCACCCGGCTAGTTTTTTGTATTTTTAGTAGAGACGGGGTTTCACCGTTTTAGCCAGGATGGTCTCGATCTCCTGACCTCGTGATCCGCCCGTCTCGGCCTCCCAAAGTGCTGGGATTACAGGCTTGAGCCACCGCGCCCGGCCAGGACTTGAATGTTTAAACAGCCTTACTTTACACCATTGCTTTTCAGTGATTTCCTGCCAGGATGCTAGTATTTGATTTGGAATTCAAACAGTTTTACGTTTGAGAAGAGAAAAAGAGAGATGCAAATACCTTATCAAGTAGAGGCACTTTTTTCCTAATACAAACATCAACTCTATTTAGAGGATAAATGTTTAATAACTAATTAATCTATTCTTGAACATAATTTAACAATTAATCTAGAGCCTACTATGGACAAAGCTAGTGCACTCGTGATTACGGTGTAGGGGTGGAGGAGGACATATAAAAATGAGGAAGCTTCTTGATAGCTAAAAAAGGTTAAGCTATTAATGAAGATGAGCTATATATAAATAATTACAGTGCAAGGAAATAAATAGATACCATGAGAATGGAAATGAGTGTTTTGTTTTCCGAGAAGACAGAACACACTCAACTGTGATGACTGGAGATTTCAGTCGTAAGTGACATATTAGAAAGACACAAAAGGTGAGTAAGATTTACACAGCAGGCACAGCAGTCAATGAGAACAACATGAACAGCAGTTCAGACTTGGAAAAGCCTATGTTGTATTCAGAAGGAAATGATGCTTACCATGAGGAGAGCAGAGGTTCCCTGCAGTAGGGCAATAAATCATCTCATGAAGGGCCTCAGAGAACCCAGGAGTTAGTCCTTGGTGAAGATGGAGTATTCACAGTGATTTGAGCAGTGAAACCACATTGCAACATGGTATTCTTGGAAGGAAAATACACTACTATATGATTAGAGGGAGAAGATGAGTGGCAGAGCCTTATTAGAGAGAGGGAAATCCTGTGAAGGATACAAAAAGATACTGTGAAAAACAATCAGCCAAGTGTTTGCCACAGAGGAGTAGGAAACATGGAATGCCTACTCTGAGAGACTGGTGCATCATTAACAAGAGAGCATGAGGCTGAGAGAGGAGTGGCTTTGTCGGGGAATAGGCAGTCTAATGACAAGCAGAGACTGAACTGTGCATGTGCAGAAGTCCAATGGGCCAAGAATAAGCACTAGAGGACAGGAATGCCCTGGGGCATTAAGATTTATGTCTTTGTGTAGGCAGGAAACTTGGTAGGTAAATATTCACTGATGTGAAGCACTCCTGAGGATTGAAAGAGCAGGCCATAGGAAATATAACAATTACAAGGATAGGAGACACCCAAAGGCAAGAACCCCACCAATGTTCTGGCTGGTTTTGTGCACGAAAGAAAAGAAGACAAAGGAATGGAATGTGTAAAAAGTTCTTTGTTTTGAAATTCACACAATTTTTTTTTTTTTTTTTTTTTTTTTTTTTTTTGAGAGGAAGTCTCGCTCTGTCACCCAGGCTGGAGTGCAGTGGCGCGATCTCGGCCCACTGCAAGCTCTGGCTCCCGGGTTCACGCCATTCTCCTGCCGCAGCCTCCTGAGTAGCTGGGACTACAGGGGCCCGCCACCATGCCTGGATAATTTTTTGTATTTTTTGTATTTTTTTTTTTTTATTTCAGTAGAGAAGGTATTTCACCATCTTAGCCAGGATGGTTTCATCTCTGACCTCGTGATCCGCCGGCCTTGGCCTCCCAAAGTGTTGGGATTACAGGCGTCAGCCACCGCGCCTGGCTGAAATTCACACCAATTTGTATATCCTCGATTTGCACCTAGTTGGGATCCTACAAATGTTTGGTTAATATTGTTCAAAATGTGTTGTTATGTCACACTGAGAAGCTGTAAATTTAGAGAAAAAGCTGAATATGGTAAGATGAAATAGTCAAGGAATCAGATAATTAGAGGTAAAAGGAAGTCATGTGAAGGAATCAAGGAAGCAGGTCAAAAGAGAAAACAGTCAGAACTAATATGAGACCAGTAAAACTCAGAAGTTCACAAAATCTAGAGTGCAGGGTAAGGAGGAGACAGTCAAAGATGAGGAGAACAGGTATGCACTAAAGAGCGGAGCAAACCAGCAAGAGGTACCTGGAATGAAGTACTAGCTTAATGCCTAAGAAATGTCTAGCTGATATGAATTTAGGCATACTAAAATGTCACTGTAGAATTTAATTTATTTGCTTATGTTTTTTGTATTACTGTTGTTTTGTAGCAGCAAGTGAAAGTTCTTACAGAATTTCTATATGTCATTGACTCCCAACTTTGATTACTCATTTGAAGGACCTCAAGAGCTTTGCTCATTACTGAGTTCTAGGCTCTTCCCACAAGACTCCGTTTTTATTCTCCTGAGTGGTGTTTGCACAAATGGAGTTTGGAAACTCCTAGGTGATTTTACTAGCCAACACTGAGAATTGCTTTATATGTAAAGCAGACCAAAATGGAGCTGCCCACAGGGGACAGAGTAGAACCTGTTGTCACACCTCACATTCTGACTCATTCAATCCAGTTTGTGAAGCAAAATCCTAGGAGAGTCCTTATAAAAATACAAAATCCTCAGTCCTATCTGAAATCCATTAAATATGAATCTAAGTGTTGAATGCAGGACCGAATATAAGTGATTCTGATGCACACCTGTTTATAATTGACTGTCATAGCTCTCCCTGACCCATGCTTTATAAACCACTGCTACAAGTAAAGATTTTGACTTCTGCTGAGTTCCTAAGCTTCCTGTGATCTAATTAGGTCACTTGTGATTCAGGATTATTAGTTTCCATTCCTGTGTGAAATAACAATTACTCTAATTTCCATTGATTGACAGCTATGGACCAAGAATTTTGTTGGTCCCTGGAGATTCAGAGTCACACTATGGTCTTTGTCCTTAAGAAACCATTCATCTAATGGAAACACAAGTGAATAATTTTAACTTGGTAGACACAGGCAGGAGGAGCTTAAGCGCTGAGCCCAAATGGTCTGCATGGAAAAGCTTCCTTGATAAGAGAGATCATGAAGAGACTGCTTGCCTCAGACACAGCAGGAGTGTGAGAAAAGTAGGAAAGGAACAAGCAAACTGGCTAGTGGCTAACACTCTAAATTATACAGCTTTTTTTTATTATTATACTTTAAGTTCTAGGGTACATGTGCACAATATGCAGGTTTGTTACATATGTATACACGTGCCATGTTGGTGTGCTGCACCCATTAACACGTCATTTACATTAGGTATATCTCCTAATGCTATCCCTCCCCCCAACCCTCCCCACAATAGGCCCCACTGTGTGATGTTCCCCTTCCTGTGACCAAGTGATCTCATTGTTCAATTTCCACCTATTAGTGAGGACATGCGGTGTTTGCTTTTCTGTTCTTGTGATAGTTTGCTGAGAATGATGGTTTCCAGCTGCATCTATGTCCCTACAAAGGACACGAACTCATCCTTTTTTATGGCTGCATAGTACTCCATGGTGTATGTGTGCCACATTTTCTTAATCCAGTCTATCACTGATAGACATTTGGGTTGATTCCAAGTCATTGCTATTGTGAATAGTGCTGCAATAAACTATTACATGTTATGTGTCTTTATAGCAGCATGATTTATATCCTTTGGGTATATACCCACTAATTGGATGGCTGGGTCAAATGGTATTTTCTAGTTCTAGATTCCTGAGGAATCGCCACACTGTTGTTTCCACAATGGCTGAAATTACTTTAAAATTCCCGCCAACAGTGTGTAAAAGTGTTCCCTATTTCTCCCATATACCTCTCCACACCTGTTGTTCCTGATTTTTAATGATCGCCGTTCATAACTGGTGTGGACATGGTAAGTCTCATGTGGTTTTTCATTTGCATTTCTCTGATGGTGAGTGATGATGAGTATTTTTTTCATGTGACGTGGGCCTGTATGAATGTCTTCTTTTGAGAAATGTCTGTTGCATATCCTTTGCACCACCCCTAATTTTTTGATGGGTTGATTTGTGTCTTTTCTTGTAAATTTGATTGAGTTCTTTATAGGTTCTGGAAAAAAAGCATGTGCAATTTATAAGCTGTGAGCAGTGATTGATTAGCGTTTGATTTGAACAAAAAGTTTTTGTTTGGGGAGTATGGGAATTAGGAAAATAATTAAAACAAACTGGATACAAAGGGCCTTGGATACCATAAGGAATTTGGTGTTTTATAAATAATAGTGGGATATCATTACGTGTTTTTCGAGAAAGGAGTCTGTGTCCAGTGGTATGTAGAAAATTAATCTAGTGGCATGAATTAAGTATAGATGGGGAAACTGAGAAGTTGGGAAAGGCTATGCCTACATGAACAGTTTTTTTGTAGTAATCAGATATGAAGAGGTTAAGGCTTGAACCAGAACAGTGCTGTAAGAAAACAGTGGCTATAAGAAGAGGTGGATAAAAGGCAGATAGGGTCCATGGGCCTATATGTGTCACGTGGCCTGTTAGGAACTGGCGACACAGCAGGAGGTAACAGTAGAGCGTCATTACCACCGCAGCTCTGCTCCTACAGTCAGCGATGGTATAGATACTCAAAGGAAGTACGAACCCTATTGTGAACTGATCAGGTGCGAGGAGCTGTAGGTTTGCTGCATCACCTTATGAGAATCATAACCAATGCCTGATGAATCTGGAGTGTGGAACAGTTTCATCCAAGACCGGCTCCGCTAGAC
>NC_044554.1:43437433-43465537 GCF_007565055.1 Rhinopithecus roxellana
CAGTTCAAAACGTGAAAGAAGCTTTCTGAGAAACTTCTTTCTGATCTGTGAGTTCATCTCACACACTTATAACTTAGGACTCAGGAAGCAATTTGCTAACACTCTTTCCGTGGAAACTGCAAAGTTATATTTGGGAGCCCATAGGGGCCCATGGTGAAAAAGGAAATATCCTCACGTAATAATTAGAGAGAAGCTTTCTGAGAGATTGCTTTCTGATGTGTGACTTCATCACCAGAGTTGCACCCTTCCCTTCTTGGAAGAGTTTGCTAACAGTGTTCTCGTGGATTAAGCAAAGTGATATTTGGGAGCTCATTGAGGGCTATGGTGGAAAAGGAAATATCCTCGCATAATAACTAGAGAGAAGCTTTCTCAGAGATTGCTTTCTGATGTGTGACTTCATCACCCAGAGTTCCACCCTTACCTTCTTGGAACAGTTTGCTAACAGTGTTCTCGTGGATTAAGCACAGTGATATTTGGGAGCTCATTGAGGGCTATGTTGAAAAAGCAAATATCCTCACATAATATCTAGAGAGAAGCTCTCTGAGAAACTGCATTGCCATGTGTGAATGCAACTCACAGAGTTAGACGTTTCTCTTCAGTGATCAGTTTGTTCACACAGTTTTCTGGCAATCTGCCATTACATACTTCATAGCGCTATGAAGCTTACTGTGAGAAAGCAACATCCTCCGAAGAAAAGTAGAAAGAAGCTTTCTTAGAAACCTTCTTGGAATGTGTGAATTCATCTCACAGAGTTACACTTATGTTTCGTGGAGCAGTCCTTAACACTATCGTTGAGGAACCTGAGAAGGGCTTCTTTGGATTGCATTGAGGCCTACGCTGAATAAAGGAAATTTCATCAGTTCAAAACGTGAAAGAATCTTTCTGAGAAACTATTTTCTGATCTGTGAGTTCATCTCACAGACTTATAACTTAGACCTCAGGAAGCAATTTGCTAACACTCTTTTCGTGGAAACTGCAAAGTGATATTTCGTAGCCCCTAGGAGCCCATGGTGAAATAGGAAATATCCTCCCATAACAACAGACAGAAGCTTTCTGAGAGATTGCTTTCTGAGTGTGGACGTCATCACCCAGAGTTGCACACTTCCCTTATTGGAACAGTTTGCTACCAGTGTTCTCTTGGATTAAGCAAAGTAATATTTGGGAGCTCATTGAGGGCTATGTTGAAAAAGCAAAATATCCTCACATAATAACTAGACAGAAGCTTTCTGAGAGATTGCTTTCTGATGTGTGACTTCATCACCCAGAGTTGCACCCTTCCCTTCTTGAACAGTTTGCTAACAGTGTTCTCGTGGATTAAGGCAAAGTGATATTTGGGAGCTCATTGAGGGCTATGGTGAAAAAGGAAATATCCTCACATAATAACTAGAGAGAAGCTCTCTGAGAAACTGCATTGCCATGTGTGAATGCAACTCACAGAGTTACACGTTTCTCTTTCAGTGATCAGTTTGTTCACACAGTTTTCTGGAAATCTGCCATTAGATACTTCATAGCGCAATGAAGCTTACTGTGACAAAGCAAACATGCTCAGAAGAAAAGTAGAAAGAAACTTTCTTCGAAACTTCTTGTTGATGTGTGAATTCATCTCACAGAGTTACACTTATGTTTCGTGGAGCGTCCATTAACACTGTCTTTGAGGTACCTGAGAAGGGCGTCTTTGGATCGCATTGAGGCCTACGCTGATAAAGGAAACTTCATCAGTTCAAAACGTGAAGAAGCTTTCTGAGAAACTTCTTTCTGATCTGTGAGTTCATCTCACAGACTTATAACTTACGCCTCAGGAAGCAATTTGCTAACACTCTTTTCGTGGAAACTGCAAAGTGATATTTGGTAGCCCATAGGGGCCCATGGTGAAAAAGCAAATATCCTCCCATAACAACTAGAGAGAAGCTTTCTGAGAGATTGCTTTCTGATGTGTGACTTCATCACCCAGAATTGCCCCCTTCCTTCTTGCAACAGTTTGCTAACACTGTTCTCGTGGATTAAGCAACGTGATATTTGGGAGCTCATTGAGGGCTATGGTGAAAAAGGAAATATCCTCACACAATAACTAGAGAGAAGCTCTCTGAGAAACTGCATTGCCATGTGTGAATGCAACTCACAGAGGTACACGTATCTCTTCAGTGATCAGTTTGTTCACACGTTTTCTGGAAATCTGCCATTAGATACTTCATAGCGCAATGAAGCTTACTGTGACAAAGCAAACATCCTCGAAGAAAAGTGGAAAGAAACTTTCTTAGAAACTTCTTGATGATGTGTGAATTCATCTCACAGAGTTACACTTATGTTTCGTGGAGCAGTCCATTAACACTGTCTTTCAGGAACCTGAGAAGGGCTTCTTTGGATCGCATTGAGGCCTACGCTGATAAAGGAAATTTCATCAGTTCAAAACGTGAAAGAAGTTTCTGAGAAACTTCTTTCTGATCTGTGAGTTCATCTCACACACTTATAACCTAGGCCTCAGGAAGCAATTTGCTAACACTCTTTTCGTGGAAACTGCAAAGTGATATTTGGTAGCCCATAGTGGCCCATGGTGAAAAAGGAAATATCCTCCCATAACAACTAGAGGGAAGCTTTCTGAGAGATTGCTTTCAGATGTGTGACTTCATCACCCAGAGTTGCCACCCTTCCCTTATTGGAACAGTTTGCTAACAGTGTTCTCATGGATTAAGCAAAGTGATATTTGGGAGCTCATTGAGGGCTATGGTGAAAAAGGAAATACCCTCACATAATAACTAGAGAGAAGCTCTCTGAGAAACTGCATTGCCATGTGTGAATGCAACTCACAGAGTTTCACGTTTCCCTTCAGTGTTCACTTTGTTCACACAGTTTTCTGGAAATCTGCCATTAGATACTTCATAGCGCAATGAAGCTTACTGTGACAAAGCAAACATCCTCAGAAGAAAAGTAGAAAGAAGCTTTCTTAGAAACTTCTTGGTGATGTGTGAATTCATCTCACAGAGTTACATTTATGTTTCGTGGAGCAGTCCATTAACAGTGTCTTTGAGGAACCTGAGAACGGCTTCTTTGGATCGCATTGAGGCCTACGCTGATAAAGGAAATTTCATCATTTCAAAACGTGAAAGAATCTTTCTGAGAAACTTTTTTCTGAACTGTGAGTTCATCTCACAGACTTATAATTTAGGCCTCAGGAAGCAATTTGCTAACACTCTTTTCGTGGAAAATGCAAAGTGGTATTTGGTAGCCCATAGGGGCCCATGGTGAAAAAGGAAATATCCTCCCATAACAACTAGAGGGAAGCTTTCTGAGAGATTGCTTTCTGATGTGTGACTTCATCACCGAGAGTTGCACCCTTCCCTTCTTGGAACAGTTTGCTAACAGTGTTCTCGTGGATTAAGCAAAGTGATATTAGTGAGCTCATTGAGGGCTATGGTGAAAAAGGAAATACCCTCACATAATAACTAGAGAGAAGCTCTCTGAGAAACTGCATTGCCATGTGTGAATGCACCTCACAGAGTTACGCGTTTCTCTTCAGTGATCAGTTTGTTCACACAGTTTTCTGGAAATCTGCCATTAGATACTTCATAGCGCAATGAAGCTTACTGTGAGAAAGCAAACATCCTCAGAAGAAAAGTAGAAAGAAGCTTTCTTAGAAACTTCTTGGTGATGTGTGAATTCATCTCACAGAGTTACACTTATGTTTCGTGGAGCAGTCCATTAACACTGTCTTTGAGGAACCTGAGAAGGGCTTCTTTGGATCGCATTGAGGCCTACGCTTATAAAGGAAATTTCATCAGTTCAAAACGTGAAAGAAGCTTTCTGAGAAACTTCTTTCTGATCTGTGAGTTCATCTCACAGACTTATAACTTAGGCCTCAGGAAGCTAATTTGCTAACACTCTTTTCGTGGAAACTGCAAAGTGATATTTGGTAGCCCATAGGGGCCCATGGTGAAAAAGGAAATATCCTCACATAACAACTAGAGGAGAAGCTTTCTGAGAGATTGCTTTCTGATGTGTGACTTCATCACCCAGAGTTGCACACCTTCCCTTCTTGGAACAGTTTGCTAACAGTGTTCTCGTGGATTAAGCAAAGTGATATTTGGGAGCTCATTGAGGGCTATGGTGAAAAAGGAAATATCCTCACATAATAACTAGAGAGAAGCTCTCTGAGAAACTGCATTGCCATGTGTGAATGCAACTCACAGAGTTACACTTTTCTCCTTCAGTGCTCACTTGGTTCACACAGTTTTCTGGAAATCTGCCATTAGATACTTCATAGCGCAATGAAGCTTACTGTGACAAAGCAAACATCCTCAGAAGAAAAGTACGAAAGAAGCTTTCGTAGAAACTTCTTGGTATTGTGTGAATTCATCTCACAGAGTTACACTTATGTTTCGTGGAGCAGTCCATTAACACTGTCTTTGAGGAACCTGAGAAGGGCTTCTTTGGATCGCATTGAGGCCTACGCTGACAAAGGAAATTTCATCAGTTCAAAACGTGAAAGAAGCTTTCTGAGAAACTTCTTTCTGATCTGTGAGTTCATCTCACAGACTTATAACTTACGCCTCAGGAAGCAATTTGCTAACACTCTTTTCGTGGAAACTGCAAAGTGATATTTGGTAGCCCATAGGGGCCCATGGTGAAAAAGGAAATATCCTCACATAACAACTAGAGAGAAGCTTTCTGAGAGATTGCTTTCTGATGTGTGACTTCATCACCCAGAATTGCCCCCTTCCTTCTTGGAACAGTTTGCTAACACTGTTCTCGTGGATTAAGCAAAGTGATATTTGGGAGCTCATTGAGGGCTATGGTGAAAAAGGAAATATCCTCACATAATAACTAGAGAGAAGCTCTCTGAGAAACTGCATTGCCATGTGTGAATGCAACTCACAGAGGTACACGTATCTCTTCAGTGATCAGTTTGTTCACACAGTTTTCTGGAAATCTGCCATTAGATACTTCATAGCGCAATGAAGCTTACTGTGACAAAGCAAACATCCTCAGAAGAAAAGTAGAAAGAAACTTTCTTAGAAACTTCTTGATGATGTGTGAATTCATCTCACAGAGTTACACTTATGTTTCGTGGAGCAGTCCATTAACACTGTCTTTCAGGAACCTGAGAAGGGCTTCTTTGGATCGCATTGAGGCCTACGCTGATAAAGGAAATTTCATCAGTTCAAAACGTGAAAGAAGCTTTCTGAGAAACTTCTTTCTGATCTGTGAGTTCATCTCACACACTTATAACCTAGGCCTCAGGAAGCAATTTGCTAACACTCTTTTCGTGGAAACTGCAAAGTGATATTTGGTAGCCCATAGTGGCCCATGGTGAAAAAGGAAATATCCTCCCATAACAACTAGAGGGAAGCTTTCTGAGAGACTGCTTTCATGATGTGTGACTTCATCACCCAGAGTTGCACCCTTCCCTTATTGGAACAGTTTGCTAACAGTGTTCTCATGGATTAAGCAAAGTGATATTTGGGAGCTCATTGAGGGCTATGGTGAAAAAGGAAATACCCTCACATAATAACTAGAGAGAAGCTCTCTGAGAAACTGCATTGCCATGTGTGAATGCAACTCACAGAGTTACACGTTTCCCTTCAGTGATTCACTTTGTTCACACAGTTTTCTGGAAATCTGCCATTAGATACTTCATAGCGCAATGAAGCTTACTGTGACAAAGCAAACATCCTCAGAAGAAAAGTAGAAAGAAGCTTTCTTAGAAACTTCTTGGTGATGTGTGAATTCATCTCACAGAGTTACACTTATGTTTCGTGGAGCAGTCCATTAACAGCTGTCTTTGAGGAACCTGAGAACGGCTTCTTTGTATCGCATTGAGGGATACGCTGATAAAGGAAATTTCATCACTTCAAAACGTGAAAGAATCTTTCTGAGAAACTTCTTTCTGATCTGTGAGTTCATCTCACAGACTTATAACTTAGGCCTCAGGAAGCAATTTGCTACCACTCTTTTCGTGGAAAGTGCAAAGTGATATTTGGGAGCCCATAGGGGCCCATGGTGAAAAAGGAAATATCCTCACATAATAACTAGAGAGAAGCTTTCTGAGAGATTGCTTTCTGAAGTGTGACTTCATCACCCAGAGTTGCACACTTCCCTTCTTGGAACAGTTTGCTAACAGTATTCTCGTGCATTAAGCAAAGTGATATTAGTGAGCTCATTGAGGGCTATGGTGAAAAAGGAAATACCCTCACATAATAACTAGAGAGAAGCTCTCTGAGAAACTGCATTGCCATGTGTGAATGCACCTCACAGAGTTACGCGTTTCTCTTCAGTGATCAGTTTGTTCACACAGTTTTCTGGAAATCTGCCATTAGATACTTCATAGCGCAATGAAGCTTACTGTGAGAAAGCAAACATCCTCAGAAGAAAAGTAGAAAGAAGCTTTCTTAGAAACTTCTTGGTGATGTGTGAATTCATCTCACAGAGTTACCCTTATGTTTCGTGGAGCAGTCCATTAACACTGTCTGTGAGGAACCTGAGAAGGGCTTCTTTGGATCGCATTGAGGTCTACGCTTATAAAGGAAATTTCATCAGTTCAAAACGTGAAAGAATCTTTCTGAGAAACTTTTTTCTGATCTGTGAGTTCATCTCACAGACGTATAACTTAGGCCTCAGGAAGTAATTTCTAACACTCTTTTCGTGGAAACTGCAAAGTGATATTTGGTAGCCCATAGGGGCCCATGGTGAAAAAGGAAATATCCTCCCATAACAACTAGAGGGAAGCTTTCTGAGAGATTGCTTTCTGATGTGTGACTTCATCACCCAGAGTTGCACACTTCCCTTCTTGGAACAGTTTGCTAACAGTGTTCTCGTGGATTAAGCAAAGTGATATTTGGGAGCTCATTGAGGGCTATGGTGAAAAAGGAAATATCCCTCACATAATAACTAGAGAGAAGCTCTCTGAGAAACTGCATTGCCATGTGTGAATGCAACTCACAGAGTTACACTTTTCCCTTCAGTGATCAGTTGGTTCACACAGTTTTCTGGAAATCTGCCATTAGATACTTCATAGCGCAATGAAGATTACTGTGACAAAGCAAACATCCTCAGAAGAAAAGTACAAAGAAGCTTTCGTAGAAACTTCTTGGTATTGTGTGAATTCATCTCACAGAGTTACACTTATGTTTCGTGGAGCAGTACATTAACCCTGTCTTTGAGGAACCTGAGCAGGGCTTCTTTGGATCGCTTTGAGGCCTATGCTGATAAAGGAAATTTCATCAGTTCAAAACGTGAAAGAAGCTTTCTGAGAAACTTCTTTCTGATCTGTGAGTTCATCTCACAGACTTATAACTTAGGCCTCAGGAAGCAATTTGCTAACACTCTTTTCGTGGAAACGGCAAAGTGATATTTGGGAGCCCTTAGGGGCCCATGGTGAAAAAGGAAATATCCTCACATAACAACTAGAGAGAAGCTTTCTGAGAGATTGCCTTCTGTGGTGTGACTTCATCACCCAGAGTTGCTCCCTTCCCTTCTTGCTACAGTTTGCTAACAGTGCTCTCGTGGATTAAGCAAAGTGATATTTGGGAGCTCATTTAGGGCTATGGTGAAAAAGGAAATATCCTCACATAATAACTAGAGAGAAGCTCTCTGTGAAACTGCATTACCATGTGTGAATGAAACTCACAGAGTTACACGTTTCTCTTCAGTGATCACTTTGTTCACACAGTTTTCTGGAAATCTGCCTTTAGATATTTCATAGCGCAATGAAGCTTACTGTGACAAAGCAAACGTCCTCAGAAGAACAGTAGAAAGAATCTTTCTTAGAATCTTCTTGATAATGTGTGAATTCATCTCACAGAGTTACACTTATCTTTCGTGGAGGAGGCCATTAACACTGTCTTTGAGGAACCTGAGTAGGGCTTCTTTGGATCGCATAGACGCCTACGCTGATAAAGGAAATTTCATCAGTTCAAAACGTGAAAAAAGTTTCTGAGAAACTTCTTTCTGATCTGTGAGTTTATCCCACAGACTTATAACTTAGGCCTGAGGAAGCAATTTGCTAACACTCTTTTCGTTGAAACTGCAAAGTGATATTTGGAAGCCCATAGGGCCCATGGTGAAAAAGAAAATATCCTCACATAACAACTAGAGAGAAGCTTTCTGAGAGATTGCTTTCTGAGGTGTGACTTCATCACACAGAGCTGCTCCCTTCCCTTCTTGCAACAGTTTGCTAACAGTGTTCTCGTGGATTAAGCAAAGTGATATTTGGGAGCTCATTGAGGGCTATGGTGAAAAAGGAAATATCCTCACATAATAACTAGAGAGAAGCTCTCTGAGAAATTGCATTGCCATGTGTGAATGCAACTCACAGAGTTACACGTTTCTCTTCAGTGATCACTTTGTTCACACAGTTTTCTGGAAATCTGCCTTTAGATATTTCATAGCGCAATGAAGCTTACTGTGACAAAGCAAACATCCTCAGAAGAAAAGTAGAAAGAAGCTTTCTTAGACACTACTTGGTGATGTGTGAATTCATCTCACAGAGTTACACTTATGTTTCGTGGAGCAGTCCATTAACACTGTCTTTGAGGAACCTGAGAAGGGCTTCTTTGGATCGCACTGAGGCCGACGCTGATAAAGGAAATTTCATCAGTTCAAAACGTGAAAGAAGCTTTCTGAGAAACTTCTTTCTGATCTGTGAGTTCATCTCACAGAGTTATAACTTAGGCCTCAGGAAGCAATTTGCTAACACTCTTTTCGTGGAAACTGCAAAGTGATATTTGGGAGCCCATAGGGGCCGATGCTGACAAAGGAAATATCCTCACATAATAACTAGAGAGAAGCCTTCTGAGAGATTGCTTTCTGATGTGTGACTTCATCACCCAGAATTCCACCCTTCCCTTCTTGGAACATTTAGCTAACAGTGATCTCGTGGATTAAGCAAAGTGATATTTGGGAGCTCATTGTGGACTATGCTGAAAAAGGAATTATCCTCACAGAGTAACTAGAGAGAGGCTCTCTGAGAAACTGAATTGCCATGTGTGAATGCAACTCACAGAGTTACACGTTTCTCTTCAGTGATCAGTTTGTTCACACAGTGTTCTGGAAATCTGCCATTAGATACTTCATAGCGCAATGAAGCTTACTGTGACAAAGCAAACATCCTCAGAAGAAATGTAGAAAGAAGCATTCTTAGAAACTTCTTGGTGATGTGTGAATTGATCTCACAGAGTTACACTTATGTTTCGTGGACCAGTCCAGTAACACTGTCTTTGAGGAACCTGAGAAGGGTTTCTTTGGATCGCATTGAGGCCTACGCTGATAAAGGAAATTTCGTCAGTTCAAAACATGAGAGAAGCTTTCTGAGAAACTTCTTTCTGATCTGTGAGTTCATCTCACAGACTTATAACTGAGGCCTCTGGAAGCAATTTGCTAACACTCTCTTCGTGGAAACTGCAAAGTGATATTTGGGAGCCCATAGGGGCCCATGGTGAAAAAGGAAATATGCTCACATAATAACTAAAGAGAAGCTTTCTGAGAGATTGCTTTCTGATGTGTGACTTCATCACCCAGAGTTCCAGCCTTCCCTTCTTGGAACAGTTTGCTAACAGTGTTCTCGTGGATTAAGCAAAGTGATATTTGGGAGCTCATTGAGGGCTATGGTGAAAAAGGAAATATCCTCACGTAATAACTAGAGAGAAACACTCTGAGAGATTGCTTTCTGATGTGTGACTTCATCACCCAGAGTTCCAGCCTTCCCTTCTTGGAACAGTTTGCTAACAGTGTTCTCGTGGATTAAGCAAAGTGATATTTGGGAGCTCATTGAGGGCTATGGTGAAAAAGGAAATATCCTCACATAATAACTAGAGAGAAGCTCTCTGAGAAACTGCATTGTCATGTGTGTATGCAACTCACAGAGTTACACGTTTCTCTTCAGTGATCTGCTTGTTGACACAGTTTTCTGGAAATCTGCCATTAGATACTTCATAGCGCAATGAAGCTTACTGTGACAAAGCAAACATCCTCAGAAGAAATGTAGAAAGAAGCTTTCTTAGAAACTTCTTGGTGATGTGTGAATTCATCTCACAGAGTTACACTTATGTTTCCTGGAGCAGTCCAGTAACACTGTCTTTGAGGAACCTGAGAAGGGCTTCTTTGGATCGCATTGAGGCCTAGGCTGATAAAGGAAGTTTCATCAGTTCAAAACGTGAAAGAAGCTTTCTGAGAAACTTCTTTCTGATCTGTGAGTTCATCTCACAGACTTATAACTTATGCCTCAGGAAGCAATTTGCTAACACTCTTTTCGTGGAAACTGCAAAGTGATATTTGGGAACCCATAGGGGCCCATTGTGAAAAAGGAAATATCCTCACATAATAAGTATAGAAAAGCTTTCTGAGATATTGCTTTCTGAAGTGTGACTTCATCAACCAGAGTTCCACCCTTACCTTCTTGGAACAGTTTGCTAACAGTGTTCTCGTCGATTAAGCAAAGTGATATTTGGGAGCTCATTGAGGGCTATGGTGAAAAAGGAAATATCCTCACATAATAACTAGAGAGAAGCTCTCTGAGAAACTGCCTTGCCATGTGTGAATGTAACTCACAGAGTTACACGTTTCTCTTCAGTGATCAGTTTGTTCACAGAGTTTACTGGAAATCTGCCATTAGATACTTCATAGCGCAATGAAGCTTACTGTGAGAAAGCAAACATCCTCAGAAGAAAAGTAGAAAGAAGCTTTCTTAGAAACTTCTTGGTGATGTGTGAATTCATCTCACAGAGTTACATTTATGTTTCGTGGAGCAGTCCATTAACACTGTCTTTGGGGAACCTGACAAGGGCTTCTTTGGATCGTATTGAGGCCAACGCTGATAAAGGAAATTTCATCAGTTCAAAACGTGAAAGAAGCTTTCTGAGAAACTTCTTTCTGATCTGTGAGTTCATCTCACAGACTTATAAATTAGGCCTCAGGAAGCAATTTGCTAACACTCTTTTCGTGGAAACTGCAAAGTGATATTTGGGAGCCCATAGGGGCCAATGGTGAAAAAGGAAATATCCTCATATAATAACTAGAGAGAAGCTTTCTGAGAGATTGCTTTCTGATGTGGGACTTCATCACCCAGGGTTGCACCCTTCCCTTCTTGGAACAGTTTGCTTACAGTGTTCTCGTGGATTAAGCATAGTGATATTTGGGAGCTCATTGAGGGCTATGGTGTAAAAGGAAATATCCTCACATAATAACTAGAGAGAAGCTTTCTGAGAGATTGCTTTCTGATGTGTGACTTCATCACCCAGAGTTGCACCCTTCCCTTCTTGGAACAGTTTGCTAACAGTGTTCTCGTAGATTAAGAAAAGTGATATTTGGGAGCTCATTGAGGGCAACGGTGAAAAAGGAAATATCCTCACATAATAAGTAGAGAGAAGCTCTCTGAGAAACTGCTTTGCCATATGTGAATGCAACTCACAGAGTTTCACGTTTCTCTTCAGTGATCAGTTTGTTCACACAGTTTTTTGGAAATCTGACATTAGATACTTCATAGCGCAATGAAGCTTAATGTGGAAAAGCAAACATCCTCAGAAGAAAAAAGAAAGAATCTTTCTTAGAAACTTCTTGGTGATGTGTGAATTCATCTCACAGAGTTACACTTATGTCTCGTGGAGCAGTCCATTAACACTGTCTTTGAGGAACGTGAGAAGGGCTTCTTTGGATCGCATCGAGGCCTACGCTGATAAAGGAAATTTCATCAGTTCAAAACGTGAAAGAAGCTTTCTGAGAAACTTCTTTCTGATCTGTGAGTTCATCTCACAGACGTATAACTTAGGCTTCAGGATGCAATTTGCTAACACTCTTCGTGGAAACTGCAAAGTGATATTTGGGAGCCCATAGGGGCCCACGAAGAAAAAGGAAATATCCTCACATAATAATTAGAGAGAAACTTACTGAGAGATTGCTTTCTGATGTGTGACTTCATCACCCAGAGTTGCACCCTTCCCTTCTTGGAGCAGTTTGCTAACAGTGTTCTCGAGGATTAAGCAAAGTGATATTTGGGAGCTCATTGGGGGCTATGATGAAAAAGCAAATATCCTCACATAATATCTAGAGAGAAGCTCTCTGAGAAACTGCATTGCCATGTGTGAATGCAACTCACAGAGTTAGACGTTTCTCTTCAGTGATCAGTTTGTTCACACAGTTTTATGGAAATCTGCCATTAGATACTTCATACGGCAATGAAGCTTACTGTGACAAAGCAAACATCCTCAGAAGAAAAGTAGAAAGAAGCTTTCTTTGAAACTTCTTGGTGATGTGTGAATTCTTCTCACAGAGTTACACTTATGTTTCGTGGAGCAGTCCATTAACACTTTCTTTGAGGATCCTGAGAAGGGCTTCTTTGGATCACATTGAGGCCTAGGCTGATAAAGGAAATTTCATCAGTTCAAAACGTGAAAGAAGCTTTCTGAGAAACTTCTTTCTGATCTGTGAGTTCATCTCACAGACTTATAACTTAGGCCTCAGGAAGCAATTTGCTAACACTCTTTTCGTGGAAACTGCAAACTGATATTTGGGAGCCCATAGGGGCCCATGGTGAAAAAGGAAGTATCGTCACATAATAATTAGAGAGAAGCTTTCTGAGAGACTGCTTTCTGATGTGTGACTTCATCACCCGGAGTTCCACCCTTCCCTTCTTGGAACAGTTTGCTAACAGTGCTCTCGTGGATTAAGGAAAGTGATATTTGGGAGCTCATTGAGGGCAACGGTGAAAAAGGAAATATGCTCACATAATAACCAGAGAGAAGCTCTCTGAGAAACTGCATTGCCATGTGTGAATGCAACTCACAGAGTTACATGTTTCTATTCAGTGATCAGTTTGTTCACACAGTTTACTGGAAATCTGCCATTAAATACTTCATAGCGCAATGAAGCTTACTGTGAGAAAGCAAACATCCTCAGAAGAAAAGTAGAAAGAAGCTTTCTTAGAAACTTCTTGGTGATGTGTGAATTCATATCACAGAGTTACACTTACGTTTCGTGGAGCAGTCCATTACCACTGTCTTTGAGGAACCTGAGAAGGGCTTCTTTGGATCGCATTGACGTCTACGCTGATAAAGGTAATTTCATCAGTTCAAAACGTGAAAGAAGCTTTCTGAGAAACTTCTTTCTGATCTGTGAGTTCATCTCACACACTTATAACTTAGGCCTCAGGAAGCAATTTGCTAACACTCTTTCCGTGGAAACTGCAAAGTTATATTTGGGAGCCCATAGGGGCCCATGGTGAAAAAGGAAATATCCTCACGTAATAATTAGAGAGAAGCTTTCTGAGAGATTGCTTTCTGATGTGTGACTTCATCACCCAGAGTTGCACCCTTCCCTTCTTGGAAGAGTTTGCTAACAGTGTTCTCGTGGATTAAGCAAAGTGATATTTGGGAGCTCATTGAGGGCTATGGTGGAAAAGGAAATATCCTCGCATAATAACTAGAGAGAAGCTTTCTCAGAGATTGCTTTCTGATGTGTGACTTCATCACCCAGAGTTCCACCCTTACCTTCTTGGAACAGTTTGCTAACAGTGTTCTCGTGGATTAAGCACAGTGATATTTGGGAGCTCATTGAGGGCTATGTTGAAAAAGCAAATATCCTCACATAATATCTAGAGAGAAGCTCTCTGAGAAACTGCATTGCCATGTGTGAATGCAACTCACAGAGTTAGACGTTTCTCTTCAGTGATCAGTTTGTTCACACAGTTTTCTGGCAATCTGCCATTACATACTTCATAGCGCTATGAAGCTTACTGTGAGAAAGCAAACATCCTCCGAAGAAAAGTAGAAAGAAGCTTTCTTAGAAACTTCTTGGAAATGTGTGAATTCATCTCACAGAGTTACACTTATGTTTCGTGGAGCAGTCCATTAACACTATCTTTGAGGAACCTGAGAAGGGCTTCTTTGGATTGCATTGAGGCCTACGCTGATAAAGGAAATTTCATCAGTTCAAAACGTGAAAGAATCTTTCTGAGAAACTATTTTCTGATCTGTGAGTTCATCTCACAGACTTATAACTTAGACCTCAGGAAGCAATTTGCTAACACTCTTTTCGTGGAAACTGCAAAGTGATATTTCGTAGCCCCTAGGAGCCCATGGTGAAATAGGAAATATCCTCCCATAACAACTAGACAGAAGCTTTCTGAGAGATTGCTTTCTGATGTGTGACTTCATCACCCAGAGTTGCACACTTCCCTTATTGGAACAGTTTGCTAACAGTGTTCTCGTGGATTAAGCAAAGTAATATTTGGGAGCTCATTGAGGGCTATGTTGAAAAAGTAAATATCCTCACATAATAACTAGACAGAAGCTTTCTGAGAGATTGCTTTCTGATGTGTGACTTCATCACCCAGAGTTGCACCCTTCCCTTCTTGGAACAGTTTGCTAACAGTATTCTCGTGGATTAAGCAAAGTGATATTTGGGAGCTCATTGAGGGCTATGGTGAAAAAGGAAATATCCTCACATAATAACTAGAGAGAAGCTCTCTGAGAAACTGCATTGCCATGTGTGAATGCAACTCACAGAGTTACACGTTTCTCTTTAGTGATCAGTTTGTTCACACAGTTTTCTGGAAATCTGCCATTAGATACTTCATAGCGCAATGAAGCTTACTGTGACAAAGCAAACATGCTCAGAAGAAAAGTAGAAAGAAACTTTCTTCGAAACTTCTTGATGATGTGTGAATTCATCTCACAGAGTTACACTTATGTGTCGTGGAGCCGTCCATTAACACTGTCTTTGAGGTACCTGAGAAGGGCGTCTTTGGATCGCATTGAGGCCTACGCTGATAAAGGAAACTTCATCAGTTCAAAACGTGAAAGAAGCTTTCTGAGAAACTTCTTTCTGATCTGTGAGTTCATCTCACAGACTTATAACTTACGCCTCAGGAAGCAATTTGCTAACACTCTTTTCGTGGAAACTGCAAAGTGATATTTGGTAGCCCATAGGGGCCCATGGTAAAAAAGCAAATATCCTCCCATAACAACTAGAGAGAAGCTTTCTGAGAGATTGCTTTCTGATGTGTGACTTCATCACCCAGAATTGCCCCCTTCCTTCTTGCAACAGTTTGCTAACACTGTTCTCGTGGATTAAGCAACGTGATATTTGGGAGCTCATTGAGGGCTATGGTGAAAAAGGAAATATCCTCACACAATAACTAGAGAGAAGCTCTCTGAGAAACTGCATTGCCATGTGTGAATGCAACTCACAGAGGTACACGTATCTCTTCAGTGATCAGTTTGTTCACACAGTTTTCTGGAAATCTGCCATTAGATACTTCATAGCGCAATGAAGCTTACTGTGACAAAGCAAACATCCTCGGAAGAAAAGTGGAAAGAAACTTTCTTAGAAACTTCTTGATGATGTGTGAATTCATCTCACAGAGTTACACTTATGTTTCGTGGAGCAGTCCATTAACACTGTCTTTCAGGAACCTGAGAAGGGCTTCTTTGGATCGCATTGAGGCCTACGCTGATAAAGGAAATTTCATCAGTTCAAAACGTGAAAGAAGTTTCTGAGAAACTTCTTTCTGATCTGTGAGTTCATCTCACACACTTATAACCTAGGCCTCAGGAAGCAATTTGCTAACACTCTTTTCGTGGAAACTGCAAAGTGATATTTGGTAGCCCATAGTGGCCCATGGTGAAAAAGGAAATATCCTCCCATAACAACTAGAGGGAAGCTTTCTGAGAGATTGCTTTCAGATGTGTGACTTCATCACCCAGAGTTGCACCCTTCCCTTATTGGAACAGTTTGCTAACAGTGTTCTCATGGATTAAGCAAAGTGATATTTGGGAGCTCATTGAGGGCTATGGTGAAAAAGGAAATACCCTCACATAATAACTAGAGAGAAGCTCTCTGAGAAACTGCATTGCCATGTGTGAATGCAACTCACAGAGTTTCACGTTTCCCTTCAGTGTTCTCTTTGTTCACACAGTTTTCTGGAAATCTGCCATTAGATACTTCATAGCGCAATGAAGCTTACTGTGACAAAGCAAACATCCTCAGAAGAAAAGTAGAAAGAAGCTTTCTTAGAAACTTCTTGGTGATGTGTGAATTCATCTCACAGAGTTACCCTTATGTTTCGTGGAGCAGTCCATTAACAGTGTCTTTGAGGAACCTGAGAAGGGCTTCTTTGGATCGCATTGAGGTCTACGCTTATAAAGGAAATTTCATCAGTTCAAAACGTGAAAGAATCTTTCTGAGAAACTTTTTTCTGATCTTTGAGTTCATCTCACAGACGTATAACTTAGGCCTCAGGAAGTAATTTCTAACACTCTTTTCGTGGAAACTGCAAAGTGATATTTGGTAGCCCATAGGGGCCCATGGTGAAAAAGGAAATATCCTCCCATAACAACTAGAGGGAAGCTTTCTGAGAGATTGCTTTCTGATGTGTGACTTCATCACCCAGAGTTGCACACTTCCCTTCTTGGAACAGTTTGCTAACAGTGTTCTCGTGGATTAAGCAAAGTGATATTTGGGAGCTCATTGAGGGCTATGGTGAAAAAGGAAATACCCTCACATAATAACTAGAGAGAAGCTCTCTGAGAAACTGCATTGCCATGTGTGAATTCAACTCACAGAGTTTCACTTTTCCCTTCAGTGCTCACTTGGTTCACACAGTTTTCTGGAAATCTGCCATTAGATACTTCATAGCGCAATGAAGATTACTGTGACAAAGCAAACATCCTCAGAAGAAAAGTACAAAGAAGCTTTCGTAGAAACTTCTTGGTATTGTGTGAATTCATCTCACAGAGTTACACTTATGTTTCGTGGAGCAGTACATTAACCCTGTCTTTGAGGAACCTGAGCAGGGCTTCTTTGGATCGCTTTGAGGCCTACGCTGATAAAGGAAATTTCATCAGTTCCAAACGTGAAAGAAGCTTTCTGAGAAACTTCTTTCTGATCTGTGAGTTCATCTCACAGACTTATAACTTAGGCCTCAGGAAGCAATTTGATAACACTCTTTTCGTGGAAACTGCAAAGTGATATTTGGGAGACCATAGGGGAACATGGTGAAAAAGGAAATATCCTCACATAATAACCAGAGAGAAGCTTTCTGAGAGATTGCTTTCTGATGTGTGACTTCATCACCCAGAGATGCACCCTTCCCTTCTTGGAACAGTTTGCTAGCAGTATTCTCGTGGATTAAGCAAAGTGATATTTGGGAGCTCATTGAGGGCTATGGTGAAAAAGGAAATATCCTCACATAATAACTAGAGAGAAGCTCTCTGAGAAACTGCATTGCCATGTGTGAATGCAACTCACAGAGTTACACGTTTCTCTTCCGTGATCAGTTTGTTCACACAGATTTCTGGAAAGCTGCCATTAGAAACTTCATAGCGCAATGAAGCTTACCGTGACAAAGCAAACACCCCAGAAGAAAAGTAGAAAGAAGCTTTCTTAGAAACTTCTTGGTGATGTTTGAATTCATCTCACAGAGTTACACTTATGTTTCATGGAGCAGTCCATTAACACTGTCTTTGAGGAACCTGAGAAGGGCTTCTTTGGATCGCTTTGAGGCCTACGCTGATAAACGAAATTTCATGAGTTCAAAACGTGAAAGAATCTTTCTAAGAAACTTCTTTCTGATCTGTGAGTTCATCTCACAGACATATAACTTAGGCCTCAGGAAGCAATTTGTTAACACTCTTTTCGTGGAAACTGCAAAGAGATATTTGGGAGCCCATAGGGGCCCATGGTGGAAAAGGAAATATCCTCACATAATAACTAGAGAGAAGCTTTCTGAGAGATGGTTTTCTGATGTGTGACTTCATCATCCAGAGTTGCACCCTTCCCTTCTTGGAACAATTTGCTAACAGTTCTCGTGGATTAAGCAAAATGATATTTGGGAGCTCATTGAGGGCTATGGTGAAAAAGGAAATATCGTCGCATAATAACTAGAGAGAAGCTCTCTGAGACACTGCATTGCAATGTGTGAATGCAACTCACAGAGTTACACGTTTCTCTTCAGTGATCAGTTTGTTCACACAGTTTTCTGGAAATCTGCCATTAGATACTTGATAGCACAATGAAGCTTAGTGTGACAAAGCAAACATCCTCAGAAGAAAAGTAGAAAGAAGATTTCTTAGAATCTTATTGATAATGTGTGATTTCATCTCATAGAGTTACACTTATGTTTCGTGGAGCAGTCCATGTACACTGTCTTTGAGGAACCTGAGAATGGGTTCTTCGGATCGCATTGAGACCTACGCTGATAAAGGAAATTTCATCAGTTCAAAACGTGAAAGAAGCTTTCTGAGAAACTTCTTTCTGATCTGTGAGTTCATCTCACAGACTTATAACTTAGGCCTCAGGAAGCAATTTGCTAACACTCTTTTCGTGGAAACGGCAAAGTGATATTTGGGAGCCCTTAGGGGCCCATGGTGAAAAAGGAAATATCCTCACATAACAACTAGAGAGAAGCTTTCTGAGAGATTGCCTTCTGTGGTGTGACTTCATCACCCAGAGTTGCTCCCTTCCCTTCTTGCTACAGTTTGCTAACAGTGCTCTCGTGGATTAAGCAAAGTGATATTTGGGAGCTCATTGAGGGCTATGGTGAAAAAGGAAATATCCTCACATAATAACTAGAGAGAAGCTCTCTGTGAAACTGCATTACCATGTGTGAATGAAACTCACAGAGTTACACGTTTCTCTTCAGTGATCACTTTTTTCACACAGTTTTCTGGAAATCTGCCTTTAGATATTTCATAGCGCAATGAAGCTTACTGTGACAAAGCAAACGTCCTCAGAAGAACAGTAGAAAGAATCTTTCTTAGAATCTTCTTGATAATGTGTGAATTCATCTCACAGAGTTACACTTATCTTTCGTGGAGCAGGCCATTAACACTGTCTTTGAGGAACCTGAGTAGGGCTTCTTTGGATCGCATAGACGCCTACGCTGATAAAGGAAATTTCATCAGTTCAAAACGTGAAAAAGCTTTCTGAGAAACTTCTTTCTGATCTGCGAGTTTATCTCACAGACTTATAACTTAGGCCTGCAGGAAGCAATTTGCTAACACTCTTTTCGTTGAAACTGCAAAGTGATATTTGGAAGCCATAGGGGCCCATGGTGAAAAAGAAATATCCTCACATAACAACTAGAGAGAAGCTTTCTGAGAGATTGCTTTCTGAGGTGTGACTTCATCACACAGAGCTGCTCCCTTCCCTTCTTGCAACAGTTTGCTAACAGTGTTCTCGTGGATTAAGCAAAGTGATATTTGGGAGCTCATTGAGGGCTATGGTGAAAAAGGAAATATCCTCACATAATAACTAGAGAGAAGCTCTCTGAGAAATTGCATTGCCATGTGTGAATGCAACTCACAGAGTTACACGTTTCTCTTCAGTGATCACTTTGTTCACACAGTTTTCTGGAAATCTGCCTTTAGATATTTCATAGCGCAATGAAGCTTACTGTGACAAAGCAAACATCCTCAGAAGAAAAGTAGAAAGAAGCTTTCTTAGACACTACTTGGTGATGTGTGAATTCATCTCACAGAGTTACACTTATGTTTCGTGGAGCACTCCATTAACACTGTCTTTGAGGAACCTGAGAAGGGCTTCTTTGGATCGCACTGAGGCCGACGCTGATAAAGGAAATTTCATCAGTTCAAAACGTGAAAGAAGCTTTCTGAGAAACTTCTTTCTGATCTGTGAGTTCATCTCACAGAGTTATAACTTAGGCCTCAGGAAGCAATTTGCTAACACTCTTTTCGTGGAAACTGCAAAGTGATATTTGGGAGCCCATAGGGGCCGATGCTGACAAAGGAAATATCCTCACATAATAACTAGAGAGAAGCCTTCTGAGAGATTGCTTTCTGATGTGTGACTTCATCACCCAGAATTCCACCCTTCCCTTCTTGGAACATTTAGCTAACAGTGATCTCGTGGATTAAGCAAAGTGATATTTGGGAGCTCATTGTGGACTATGCTGAAAAAGGAATTATCCTCACAGAGTAACTAGAGAGAGGCTCTCTGAGAAACTGAATTGCCATGTGTGAATGCAACTCACAGAGTTACACGTTTCTCTTCAGTGATCAGTTTGTTCACACAGTGTTCTGGAAATCTGCCATTAGATACTTCATAGCGCAATGAAGCTTACTGTGACAAAGCAAACATCCTCAGAAGAAATGTAGAAAGAAGCATTCTTAGAAACTTCTTGGTGATGTGTGAATTGATCTCACAGAGTTACACTTATGTTTCGTGGACCAGTCCAGTAACACTGTCTTTGAGGAACCTGAGAAGGGTTCTTTGGATCGCATTGAGGCCTACGCTGATAAAGGAAATTTCGTCAGTTCAAAACATGAGAGAAGCTTTCTGAGAAACTTCTTTCTGATCTGTGAGTTCATCTCACAGACTTAAAACTGAGGCCTCTGGAAGCAATTTGCTAACACTCTCTTCGTGGAAACTGCAAAGTGATATTTGGGAGCCCATAGGGGCCCATGGTGAAAAAGGAAATATGCTCACATAATAACTAAAGAGAAGCTTTCTGAGAGATTGCTTTCTGATGTGTGACTTCATCACCCAGAGTTCCAGCCTTCCCTTCTTGGAACAGTTTGCTAACAGTGTTCTCGTGGATTAAGCAAAGTGATATTTGGGAGCTCATTGAGGGCTATGGTGAAAAAGGAAATATCCTCACGTAATAACTAGAGAGAAACACTCTGAGAGATTGCTTTCTGATGTGTGACTTCATCACCCAGAGTTCCAGCCTTCCCTTCTTGGAACAGTTTGCTAACAGTGTTCTCGTGGATTAAGCAAAGTGATATTTGGGAGCTCATTGAGGGCTATGGTGAAAAAGGAAATATCCTCACATAATAACTAGAGAGAAGCTCTCTGAGAAACTGCATTGTCATGTGTGTATGCAACTCACAGAGTTACACGTTTCTCTTCAGTGATCTGCTTGTTGACACAGTTTTCTGGAAATCTGCCATTAGATACTTCATAGCGCAATGAAGCTTACTGTGACAAAGCAAACATCCTCAGAAGAAATGTAGAAAGAAGCTTTCTTAGAAACTTCTTGGTGATGTGTGAATTCATCTCACAGAGTTACACTTATGTTTCCTGGAGCAGTCCAGTAACACTGTCTTTGAGGAACCTGAGAAGGGCTTCTTTGGATCGCATTGAGGCCTACGCTGATAAAGGAAGTTTCATCAGTTCAAAACGTGAAAGAAGCTTTCTGAGAAACTTCTTTCTGATCTGTGAGTTCATCTCACAAACTTATAACTTATGCCTCAGGAAGCAATTTGCTAACACTATTTTCGTGGAAACTGCAAAGTGATATTTGGGAACCCATAGGGGCCCATTGTGAAAAAGGAAATATCCTCACCTAATAAGTATAGAAAAGCTTTCTGAGATATTGCTTTCTGAAGTGTGACTTCATCAACCAGAGTTCCACCCTTACCTTCTTGGAACAGTTTGCTAACAGCGTTCTCCTGGATTAAGCAAAGTGATATTTGGGAGCTCATTGAGGGCTTTGGTCAAAAAGGAAATATCCTCACATAATAACTAGAGAGAAGCTCTCCGAGAAACTGCATTGCCATGTGTGAATGCAACTCACAGAGTTACACGTTTCTCTTCAGTGATCAGTTTGTTCACACAGTTTTCTGGAAATCTGCCATTAGATACTTCATAGCACAATGAAGCTTACTGTGATAAAGTAAACATCCGCAGAAGAAAAGTAGAAAGAAGCTTTCTTAAAAACTTCTTGGTGATGTATGATTTCATCTCACAGAGTTACACTTATGTTTCGTGGAGCAGTCCATTAACACTGTCTTTGAGGAACCTGAGAAGGGCTTCTTTGGATCGCATTGAGGCCTACGCTGATAAAGGAAATTTCATCACTTCAAACGTGAAAGAAGCTTTCTGAGAAACTTCTTTCTGATCTGTGAGTTTATCTCACAGACTTATAACTTAGGCCTGAGGACGCAATTTGCTAACACTCTTTTCGTTGAAACTGCAAAGTGATATTTGGTAGCCCATAGGGGCCCATGGTGAAAAAGAAAATATCCTCACATAACAATTAGAGAGAAACTTTCTGAGAGATTGCTTTCTGAGGTGTGACTTCATCACCCAGAGTTGCTCCCTTCCCCTCTTGCAACAGTTTGCTAACAGTGCTCTCGTGGATTAAGCAAAGTGATATTTGGGTGCTCATTGTGGGCTATGCTGAAAAAGGAATTATCCTCACACAATTACTAGAGAGAGGCTCTCTGAGAAACTGCATTGCCATGTTTGAATGCAACTCACAGAGTTACACGTTTCTCTTCAGTGATCAGTTTGTTCACACAGTGTTCTGGAAATCTGCCATTAGATACTTCATAGCGCAATGACGCTTACTGTGACAAAGCAAACATCCTCAGAAGAAATGTAGAAAGAAGCTTTCTTAGAAACTTCTTGGTGATGTGTGAATTCATCTCACAGAGTTACACTTATGTTTCGTGGAGCAGTCCAGTAACACTGTCTTTGAGGAACCTGAGAAGGGCTTCTTTGGATCGCATTGAGGCCTACGCTGATAAAGGAAGTTTCATCAGTTCAAAACGTGAAAGAAGCTTTCTGAGAAACTTCTTTCTGATCTGTGAGTTCATCTCACAAACTTATAACTTAGGCCTCAGGAAGCAATTTGCTAACACTCTTTTCGTGGAAACTGCAAAGTGATATTTGGGAACCCATAGGGGCCCATTGTGAAAAAGGAAATATCCTCACATAATAAGTAGAGAAAAGCTTTATGAGAGATTGCTTTCTGATGTGTGACTTCATCACCAGAGTTGCACCCTTCCCTTCTTGGAACAGTTTGCTAACATTATTCTCGTGGATTAAGCAAAGTGATATTTGGGAGCCCATTGAGGGCTATGGTGAAAAAGGAAATATCCTCATATAATAACCAGAGAGAAGCTCTCTGAGAAACTGCATTGCCATGTGTGAATGCAACTCACAGAGTTACACGTTTCTCTTCAGTGATCAGTTTGTTCACACAGTTTTCTGGAAATCTGCCATTAGATACTTCATAGCGCAATGAAGCTTAGTGTGACAAAGCAAACATCTTCAGAAGAAAAGTAGAAAGAAGCTTTCTTAGAAACTTCTTGGTGATGTGTGAATTCATCTCACAGAGTTACACTTATGTTTCGTGGAGCAGTCCATTAACACTGTCCTTTGAGGAACCTGAGAAGGGCTTCTTTGGATCGCATTGAGGCCTACGCTGATAAAGGAAATTTCATCAGTTCAAAACGTGAAAGAAGCTTTCTGAGAAACTTCTTTCTGATCTGTGAGTTCATCTCACAGACTTATAACTTAGGTCTCAGGAAGCAATTTGCTAACACTCTATTCGTGGAAACTGCAAAGTGATATTTGGGAGCCCATAGGGGCCCATGGTGAAAAAGGAAGTATCGTCACATAATAATTAGAGAGAAGCTTTCTGAGAGATTGCTTTCTGATGTGTGACTTCATCACCCAGAGTTGCACCCTTCCCTTCTGGGAACAGTTTGCTAACAGTGTTCTCGTGGATTAAGCAAAGTGATATTTGGGAGCTCATTGAGGGCTATGGTGAAAAAGGAAATATCCTCACATAATAACTAGAGAGAAGCTCTCTGAGAAACTGCCTTGCCATGTGTGAATGTAACTCACAGAGTTACACGTTTCTCTTCAGTGATCAGTTTGTTCACAGAGTTTACTGGAAATCTGCCATTAGATACTTCATAGCGCAATGAAGCTTACTGTGAGAAAGCAGACATCCTCAGAAGAAAAGTAGAAAGAAGCTTTCTTAGAAACTTCTTGGTGATGTGTGAATTCATCTCACAGAGTTACACTTACGTTTCGTGGAGCAATCCATTACCACTGTCTTTGAGGAACCTGAGAAGGGCTTCTTTGGATCGCATTGACGTCTACGCTGATAAAGGTAATTTCATCAGTTCAAAACGTGAAAGAAGCTTTCTGAGAAACTTCTTTCTGATCTCCGAGTTCATCTCACAGACTTATAACTTAGGCCTCAGGAAGCAATTTGCTAACACTCTTTTCGTGGAAACTGCAAAGTGATATTTGGGAACCCATAGGGGCCCATTGTGAAAAAGGAAATATCCTCACATAATAAGTAGAGAAAAGCTTTATGAGAGATTGCTTTCTGATGTGTGACTTCATCAACCAGAGTTGCACCCTTCCCTTCTTGGAACAGTTTGCTAACAGTATTCTCGTGGATTAAGCAAAGTGATATTTGGGAGCCCATTCAGGGCTATGGAGAAAAAGGAAATATCCTCATATAATAACCAGAGAGAAGCTCTCTGAGAAACTGCATTGCCATGTGTGAACGCAACTCACAGAGTTACACGTTTCTCTTCAGTGATCAGTTTGTTCACACAGTTTTCTGGAAATCTGCCATTAGATGCTTCATACCGCAATGAAGCTTACTGTGAGAAAGCAAACATCCTCAGAAGAAAAGTAGAAAGAAGCTTTCTTAGAAACTTCTTGGTGATGTGTGAATTCAACTCACAGAGTTACATTTATGTTTCGTGGAGCAGTCCATTAACACTGTCTTTGGGGAACCTGACAAGGGCTTCTTTGGATCGCATTGAGGCCAACGCTGATAAAAGAAATTTCATCAGTTCAAAAGGTGAAAGAAGCTTTCTGAGAAACTTCTTTCTGATCTGTGAGTTCATCTCACGGACTTATAAATTAGGCCTCAGGAAGCAATTTGCTAACACTCTTTTCGTGGAAACTGCAAAGTGATATTTGGGAGCCCATAGGGGCCAATGGTGAAAAAGGAAATATCCTCATATAATAACTAGAGAGAAGCTTTCTGAGAGATTGCTTTCTGATGTGGGACTTCATCACCCAGGGTTGCACCCTTCCCTTCTTGGAACAGTTTGCTTACAGTGTTCTCGTGGATTAAGCATAGTGATATTTGGGAGCTCATTGAGGGCTATGGTGTAAAAGGAAATATCCTCACATAATAACTAGAGAGAAGCTTTCTGAGAGATTGCTTTCTGATGTGTGACTTCATCACCCAGAGTTGCACCCTTCCCTTCTTGGAACAGTTTGCTAACAGTGTTCTCGTGGATTAAGAAAAGTGATATTTGGGAGCTCATTGAGGGCAACGGTGAAAAAGGAAATATCCTCACATAATAAGTAGAGAGAAGCTCTCTGAGAAACTGCTTTGCCATATGTGAATGCAACTCACAGAGTTTCACGTTTCTCTTCAGTGATCAGTTTGTTCACACAGTTTTTTGGAAATCTGACATTAGATACTTCATAGCGCAATGAAGCTTAATGTGGAAAAGCAAACATCCTCAGAAGAAAAAAGAAAGAATCTTTCTTAGAAACTTCTTGATGATGTGTGAATTCATCTCACAGAGTTACACTTATGTTTCGTGGAGCAGTCCATTAACACTGTCTTTGAGGAACGTGAGAAGGGCTTCTTTGGATCGCATCGAGGCCTACGCTGATAAAGGAAATTTCATCAGTTCAAAACGTGAAAGAAGCTTTCTGAGAAACTTCTTTCTGATCTGTGAGTTCATCTAGCAGACGTATAACTTAGGCTTCAGGAAGCAATTTGCTAACACTCTTCGTGGAAACTGCAAAGTGATATTTGGGAGCCCATAGGGGCCCACGAAGAAAAAGGAAATATCCTCACATAATAATTAGAGAGAAACTTTCTGAGAGATTGCTTTCTGATGTGTGACTTCATCACCCAGAGTTGCACCCTTCCCTTCTTGGAGCAGTTTGCTAACAGTGTTCTCGAGGATTAAGCAAAGTGATATTTGGGAGCTCATTGGGGGCTATGATGAAAAAGCAAATATCCTCACATAATAACTAGAGAGAAGCTCTCTGAGAAACTGCATTGCCATGTGTGAATGCAACTCACAGAGTTAGACGTTTCTCTTCAGTGATCAGTTTGTTCACACAGTTTTCTGGCAATCTGCCATTGCATACTTCATAGCGCAATGAAGCTTACTGTGACAAAGCAAATCATCCTCAGAAGAAAAGTAGAAAGAAGCTTTCTTAGAAACTTCTTGGAAATGTGTGAATTCATCTCACAGAGTTACACTTATGTTTCGTGGAGCAGTCCATTAACACTATCTTTGAGGAACCTGAGAAGGGCTTCTTTGGTTCGCATTGAGGCCTAGGCATGATAAAGGAAATTTCATCAGTTCAAAACGTGAAAGAAGCTTTCTGAGAAACTTTTTCTGATCTGTGAGTTCATCTCACAGACTTATAACTTAGGCCTCAGGAAGCAATTTGATAACACTCTTTTCGTGGAAACTGCAAATTGATAATTTGGGAGCCCATAGGGGCCCGTGGTGAAAAAGGAATATCCTCACATAATAACTAGAGGGAAGCTTTCTGAGAGATTGCTTACTGATGTGTGACTTCATCACGCAGAGTTCCACCCTTCCCTTCTTGGAACAGTTTGTTAACAGTGTTCTCGTGGATTAAGCAGAGTGATATTTGGGAGCTCATTGAGGGCTATGGTGAAAAAGGAAATATCCTCACATAATAACCTAGAGAGAAGCTCTCTGAGAAACTGCATGGCCATGATGTGAATGCAACTCACAGAGTTACAGTTTCTCTTCAGTGATCAGTTTTGTTCACACAGTTTCTGGAAAGCTGCCATTAGGATACTTCATAGCGCAATGAAGCTTACTGTGACAAAGCAAACATCCTCAGAAGAAAAGTAGAAAGAAGCTTCTTAGAAACTTCTTGTGATGTGTGAATCATCTCACAGAGTTACACTTATGTTTCGTGGAGCAGTCCATTAACACTGTCTTTGAGGAACCTGAGAAGGGCTTCTTTGGATTGCATTGAGCCTACGCTGATAAAGGAAATTTCATTCATTCCAAACGTGAAAGACGCTTTCTGATGAAACTCTTTCTGATCGTGCTAAGTTCATCTCACACAATTAGAACTTAGGCCTCAGGAAGCAATTTGAACCACTCTTCCGTGGAACGAAATTCTATTTTGGGGAGCCCATAGGGGCCCATGTGAAAAGGAAATATCCTACGTAATAATAGGAGAGCGCTTTCTGGAGATTGCTTCTGAGTGTGACTTCATCCACCCAGAGTTATTGCACCCTTCCTTCTGATGGAACGAGTTTGCTAACAGTGTATTCGTGATAAGCAAGTGCATATTTGGGACTATGAGGCTATGGTGGAAAAGGAATATCCCGCCTAATACTAGAGAGAAAGAGTTTCACAGGTTGTCTTTCTGAGTTGACTTCATCCCCAGAGTTCCACCCTTACCTTCTTGGACCAGTTTGCTACAGTGTTCTTCGTGGATGTAGGCACAGTGATATTGGGACTCCATTGGGCTATGTTGTGAAAAAAACAAATCTCCTCACATTACTATCTAGAGGAAAGCTCTCTGAGAAACTGCACTATTGCCAGTGGATGTCAAACTCACAGAGTTAGACGTTATACTTCATGACATTTTTGTCACCAGTGTGTCTGGCAATCTGCCATACATACTTTCATAGCGCTATGAAGCTTACTGTGAGAAAGCAAACATCCTCCGTAGAAAGTAGAAAGACAGCTTTCTTTAAACTTTGAAATGTTGAATTCATCTCACAGAGTTACACCTTATGTTCGTGAGCAGTCCATTAACAACCATCTTGAGGAACCGAGGAAGGCTTCTTTGGATTGCCATTGAGGCCTACCGATATAAAAGGAAATTATCAGTTCCAAAACGTGAAGAATCTTTGAAAACTATTTTTGATCCAGTGAGTTCATCCACAACTTAAAGTAGACCTAAGGAAGCAATTTGCTAAAACACTCTTTTCGGGAAACTGCAACAGTGCTAATTCGTAGCCCTAGGAGCCCTGGTGAAATAGGAAATATCCTCCATAACACTATACACTAAGCTCTGAGAGATTGCTTCTGAGTGGTGACTTCTCACCCGAGTTGAGTCAACACATCCACTGATGTGAACAGTTTGCTACCAGTGTTATCCGTGGATTAAGCAAAGTAATATTTGGGAGCTCATTGAGGGCTATGTGAAAACGCAAATATCTCACATAATAACGTAGACAGAAGCTTATCGAGGAGTTGCTTTCGATGTGTGACTCATCACCCAGAGTTGCACCCTTCCCTTTTGGAACATTTGCTAACAGTATTCTCGTGGATTAGCAAAGTGATATTTGGGAGCTCATTGAGGCTATGTGCG
>NC_044554.1:43465637-43508442 GCF_007565055.1 Rhinopithecus roxellana
AAGCTTCTTTCTACTTTTCTTCTGAGGATGTTTGCTTTGTCACAGTAAGCTTCATTACGCTATGAAGTATCCAATGGCAGCTTTCCAGAAAACTGTGTGAACAAACTGATCACTGAAGAGAAACGTGTAACTCTGTGAGTTGCATTCACTCATGGCCATGCAGTTTCTCAGAGAGCTTCTCTCTAGTTATTATGTGAGGATATTTCCTTTTACACCATAGCCCTCAATGAGCTCCCAAATATCACTCTGCTTAATCCACGAGAACACTGTTAACAAACTGTTCCAAGAAGGGAAGGGTGGAACTCTGCGTGATGAAGTCACACATCAGTAAGCAATCTCTCAGAAAGCTTCCCTCTAGTTATTATGTGAGGATATTTCCTTTTTCACCACGGGCCCCTATGGGCTCCCAAATATCAATTTGCAGTTTCCACGAAAAGAGTGTTATCAAATTGCTTCCTGAGGCCTAAGTTATAAGTCTGTGAGATGAACTCACAGATCAGAAAAAAGTTTCCACGAAAGCTTCTTTCACGTTTTGAAATGATGATATTTCCTTTTTCTGCCTAGGCCTCAATGCGAACCAAAGAAGCCCTTCTCAGGTTCCTCAAAGATAGTGTTAATGGACTGCTCCACGAAACATAAGTGTAACTCTGTGAGATGAATTCACACATTTCCAAGAAGTTTCTAAGAAAGCTTCTTTCTACTTTTCTTCTGAGGATGATTGCTTTGTCACAGTAAGCTTCATAGCGCTATGAAGTATGCAATGGCAGATTGCCAGAAAACTGTGTGAACAAACTGATCACTGAAGAGAAACGTCTAACTCTGTGAGTTGCATTCACACATGGCAATGCAGTTTCTCAGAGAGCTTCTCTCTAGTTATTATGTGAGGATATTTGCTTTTTCATCATAGCCCCCAATGAGCTCCCAAATATCACTTTGCTTAATCCTCGAGAACACACTGTTAGCAAACTGCTCCAAGAAGGGAAGGGTGCAACTCTGGGTGATGAAGTCACACATCAGAAAGCAATCTCTCAGAAAGTTTCTCTCTATATTATGTGAGGATATTTCCTTTTTTTCGTGGGCCCCTATGGGCTCCCAAATATCACTTTGCAGTTTCCACGAAGAGTGTTAGCAAATTGCTTCCTGAAGCCTAAGTTATACGTCTGCTAGATGAACTCACAGATCAGAAAGAAGTTTCTCAGAAAGCTTCTTTCACGTTTTGAACTGATGAAATTTCCTTTATCAGCGTAGGCCTCGATGCGATCCAAAGAAGCCCTTCTCACGTTCCTCAAAGACAGTGTTAATGGACTGCTCCACGAAACATAAGTGTAACTCTGTGAGATGAATTCACACATCAAGAAGTTTCTAAGAAAGATTCTTTCTTTTTCTTCTGAGGATGTTTGCTTTTCCACATTAAGCTTCATTGCGCTATGAAGTATCTAATGTCAGATTTCCAAAAAACTGTGTGAACAAACTGATCACTGAAGAGAAACGTGAAACTCTGTGAGTTGCATTCACATATGGCATAGCAGTTTCTCAGAGAGCTTCTCTCTACTTATTATGTGAGGATATTTCCTTTTTCACCGTTGCCCTCAATGAGCTCCCAAATATCACTTTTCTTAATCCACGAGAACACTGTTAGCAAACTATTCCAAGAAGGGAAGGGTGCAACTCTGGGTGATGAAGTCACACATCAGAAAGCAATCTCTCAGAAAGCTTCTCTCTAGTTATTATGTGACGATACTTCCTTTTTCACCATGGGCCCCTATGGGCTCCCAAATATCACTTTGCAGTTTCCACGAATAGAGTGTTAGCAAATTGCTTCCTGAGACCTAAGTTATAAGTCTGTGAGATGAACTCACAGATCAGAAAGAAGTTTCTCAGAAAGCGTCTTTCACGTTTTGAACTGATGAAATTTCCTTTATCAGCGTAGGCCTCAATGCGATCCAAAGAAGCCCTTCTCAGGTTCCTCAAAGGCAGTGTTAATGGACTGCTCCACGAAACATAAGTGTAACTCTGTGAGATGAATTCACACATTACCAAGAAGTTTCTAAGGAAGCTTCTTTCTACTTTTCTTCTGAGGATGTTTGCTTTGTCACAGTAAGCTTCATTACGCTATGAAGTATCCAATGGCAGCTTTCCAGAAAACTGTGTGAACAAACTGATCACTGAAGAGAAACGTGTAACTCTGTGAGTTGCATTCACTCATGGCCATGCAGTTTCTCAGAGAGCTTCTCTCTAGTTATTATGTGAGGATATTTGCTTTTTCATCATAGCCCCCAATGAGCTCCCAAATATCACTTTGCTTAATCCTCGAGAACACTGTTAGCAAACTGCTCCAAGAAGGGAAGGGTGCAACTCTGGGTGATGAAGTCACACATCAGAAAGCAATCTCTCAGAAAGCTTCTCTCTAATTATTATGTGACGATACTTCCTTTTTCACCATGGGCCCCTATGGGCTCCCAAATATCACTTTGCAGTTTCCACGAATAGAGTGTTAGCAAATTGCTTCCTGAGACCTAAGTTATAAGTCTGTGAGATGAACTCACAGATCAGAAAGAAGTTTCTCAGAAAGCTTCTTTCACGTTTTGAACTGATGAAATTTCCTTTATCAGCGTAGGCCTCAATGCGATCCAAAGAAGCCCTTCTCAGGTTCCTCAAAGGCAGTGTTAATGGACTGCTCCACGAAACATAAGTGTAACTCTGTGAGATGAATTCACACATCACCAAGAAGTTTCTAAGAAAGCTTCTTTCTACTTTTCTTCTGAAGATGTTTGCTTTGTCACACTAAGCTTCATTGCGCTATGAAGTATCTAATGGCAGATTTCCAGAAAACTGTGTGAACAAACTGATCACTGAAGAGAAACGTGTAACTCTGTGAGTTGCATTCACACATGGCAATGCAGTTTCTCAGAGAGCTTCTCTCTGGTTATTATATGAGGATATTTCCTTTTTCACCATAGCCCTCAATGGGCTCCCAAATATCACTTTGCTTAATCCACGAGAATAATGTTAGCAAACTGTTCCAAGAAGGGAAGGGTGCAACTCTGGTTGATGAAGTCACACATCAGAAAGCAATCTCTCATAAAGCTTTTCTCTACTTATTATGTGAGGATATTTCCTTTTTCACAATGGGCCCCTATGGGTTCCCAAATATCACTTTGCAGTTTCCACGAAAAGAGTGTTAGCAAATTGCTTCCTGAGGCCTAAGTTATAAGTTTGTGAGATGAACTCACAGATCAGAAAGAAGTTTCTCAGAAAGCTTCTTTCACGTTTTGAACTGATGAAACTTCCTTTATCAGCGTAGGCCTCAATGCGATCCAAAGAAGCCCTTCTCAGGTTCCTCAAAGACAGTGTTACTGGACTGCTCCACGAAACATAAGTGTAACTCTGTGAGATGAATTCACACATCACCAAGAAGTTTCTAAGAAAGCTTCTTTCTACATTTCTTCTGAGGATGTTTGCTTTGTCACAGTAAGCGTCATTGCGCTATGAAGTATCTAATGGCAGATTTCCAGAACACTGTGTGAACAAACTGATCACTGAAGAGAAACGTGTAACTCTGTGAGTTGCATTCAAAATGGCAATGCAGTTTCTCAGAGAGCCTCTCTCTAGTATATTGTGAGGATAATTCCTTTTTCAGCATAGCCCACAATGAGCACCCAAATATCACTTTGCTTAATCCACGAGAGCACTGTTAGCAAACTGTTGCAAGAGGGGAAGGGAGCAACTCTGGGTGATGAAGTCACACCTCAGAAAGCAATCTCTCAGAAAGTTTCTCTCTAGTTATGTGAGGATATTTCTTTTTCACCATGGGCCCCTATGGGCTACCAAATATCACTTTGCAGTTTCAACGAAAAGAGTGTTAGCAAATTGCGTCCTCAGGCCTAAGTTATAAGTCTGTGAGATAAACTCACAGATCAGAAAGAAGTTTCTCAGAAAGCTTCTTTCACGTTTGAAGTGATGAAATTTCCTTTATCAGCGTAGGCCTCAATGCGATCCAAAGAAGCCCTTCTCAGGTTCCTCAAAGACAGTGTTAATGGACTGCTCCACGAAACATAAGTGTAACTCTGTGAGATGAAATCATACATCACCAAGAAGTTTTTAAGAAAGCTTCTTACTTTTCTTCTGCGGATGTTTACTTTATCACAGTAAGCTTCATTGTGCTATGAAGTATCTAATGGCAGATTTCCAGAAAATGTGAACAAACTGATCACTGAAGAGAAACGTGTAACTCTGTGAGTTGCATTCACACATGGCAATGCAGTTTCTCGGAGAGCTTCTCTCTAGTTATTATGTGAGGATATTTCCTTTTTGACCAAAGCCCTCAATGAGCTCCCAAATATCACTTTGCTTAATCCAGGAGAACGCTGTTAGCAAACTGTTCCAAGAAGGTAAGGGTGGAACTCTGGTTGATGAAGTCACACTTCAGAAAGCAATATCTCAGAAAGCTTTTCTATACTTATTAGGTGAGGATATTTCCTTTTTCACAATGGGCCCCTATGGGTTCCCAAATATCACTTTGCAGTTTCCACGAAAATAGTGTTAGCAAATTGCTTCCTGAGGCATAAGTTATAAGTTTGTGAGATGAACTCACAGATCAGAAAGAAGTTTCTCAGAAAGCTTCTTTCACGTTTTGAACTGATGAAACTTCCTTTATCAGCGTAGGCCTCAATGCGATCCAAAGAAGCCCTTCTCAGGTTCCTCAAAGACAGTGTTACTGGACTGCTCCAGGAAACATAAGTGTAACTCTGTGAGATGAATTCACACATCACCAAGAAGTTTAAGAAAGCTTCTTTCTACATTTCTTCTGAGGATGTTTGCTTTGTCACAGTAAGCTTCATTGCGCTATGAAGTATCTAATGGCAGATTTCCAGAAAACTGTGTCAACAAGCAGATCACTGAAGAGAAACGTGTAACTCTGTGAGTTGCATACACACATGACAATGCAGTTTCTCAGAGAGCTTCTCTCTAGTTATTATGTGAGGATATTTCCTTTTTCACCATAGCCCTCAATGAGCTCCCAAATATCACTTTGCTTAATCCACGAGAACACTGTTAGCAAACTGTTCCAAGAAGGGAAGGCTGGAACTCTGGGTGATGAAGTCACACATCAGAAAGCAATCTCTCAGAGTGTTTCTCTCTAGTTATGTGAGGATATTTCCTTTTTCACCATAGCCCTCAATGAGCTCCCAAATATCACTTTGCTTAATCCACGAGAACACTGTTAGCAAACTGTTCCAAGAAGGGAAGGCTGGAACTCTGGGTGATGAAGTCACACATCAGAAAGCAATCTCTCAGAAAGCTTCTCTTTAGTTATTATGTGAGCATATTTCCTTTTTCACCATGGGCCCCTATGGGCTCCCAAATATCACTTTGCAGTTTCCACGAAGAGATGTTAGCAAATTGCTTCCAGAGGCCTCAGTTTTAAGTCTGTGAGATGAACTCACAGATCAGAAAGAAGTTTCTCAGAAAGCTTCTCTCATGTTTTGAACTGACGAAATTTCCTTTATCAGCGTAGGCCTCAATGCGATCCAAAGAAACCCTTCTCAGGTTCCTCAAAGACAGTGTTACTGGACTGGTCCACGAAACATAAGTGTAACTCTGTGAGATCAATTCACACATCACCAAGAAGTTTCTAAGAATGCTTCTTTCTACATTTCTTCTGAGGATGTTTGCTTTGTCACAGTAAGCTTCATTGCGCTATGAAGTATCTAATGGCAGATTCCAGAACACTGTGTGAACAAACTGATCACTGAAGAGAAACGTGTAACTCTGTGAGTTGCATTCACACATGGCAATTCAGTTTCTCAGAGAGCCTCTCTCTAGTTACTCTGTGAGGATAATTCCTTTTTCAGCATAGTCCACAATGAGCTCCCAAATATCACTTTGCTTAATCCACGAGATCACTGTTAGCTAAATGTTCCAAGAAGGGAAGGGTGGAATTCTGGGTGATGAAGTCACACATCAGAAAGCAATCTCTCAGAAGGCTTCTCTCTAGTTATTATGTGAGGTATTTCCTTTGTCAGCATCGGCCCCTGGGCTCCCAAATATCACTTTGCAGTTTCCACGAAAAGAGTGTTAGCAAATTGCTTCCTGAGGCCTAAGTTATAACTCTGTGAGATGAACTCACAGATCAGAAAGAAGTTTCTCAGAAAGCTTCTTTCACGTTTTGAACTGATGAAATTTCCTTTATCAGCGTCGGCCTCAGTGCGATCCAAAGAAGCCCTTCTCAGGTTCCTCAAAGACAGTGTTAATGGAGTGCTCCACGAAACATAAGTGTAACTCTGTGAGATGAATTCACACATCACCAAGTAGTGTCTAAGAAAGCTTCTTTCTACTTTTTCTGAGGATGTTTGCTTTGTCACAGTAAGCTTCATTGCGCTATGAAATATCTAAAGGCAGATTTCCAGAAAACTGTGTGAACAAAGTGATCACTGAAGAGAAACGTGTAACTCTGTGAGTTGCATTCACACATGGCAATGCAATTTCTCAGAGAGCTTCTCTCTAGTTATTATGTGAGGATATTTCCTTTTTCACCATAGCCCTCAATGAGCTCCCAAATATCACTTTGCTTAATCCACGAGAACACTGTTAGCAAACTGTTGCAAGAAGGGAAGGGAGCAGCTCTGTGTGATGAAGTCACACCTCAGAAAGCAATCTCTCAGAAAGCTTCTCTCTAGTTGTTATGTGAGGATATTTTTCTTTTTCACCATGGGCCCTATGGGCTTCCAAATATCACTTTGCAGTTTCAACGAAAAGAGTGTTAGCAAATTGCTTCCTCAGGCCTAAGTTATAAGTCTGTGGATAAACTCGCAGATCAGAAAGAAGTTTCTCAGAAACTTTTTCACGTTTTGAACTGATGAAATTTCCTTTATCAGCGTAGGCGTCTATGCGATCCAAGAAGCCCTACTCAGGTTCCTCAAAGACAGTGTTAATGGCCTGCTCCACGAAAGATAAGTGTAACTCTGTGAGATGAATTCACACATTATAAGAAGTTCTAAGAAAGCTTCTTTCTACTTTCTTCTGAGGACGTTTGCTTTCACAGTAAGCTTCATTGCGCTATGAAATATCTAAAGGCAGATTTCCAGAAAACTGTGTGAAAAAGTGATCACTGAAGAGAAACGTGTAACTCTGTGAGTTTCATTCACACATGGTAATGCAGTTTCTCAGAGAGCTTCTCTCTAGTTATTATGTGAGGATATTTCCTTTTTCACCATAGCCCTCAATGAGCTCCCAATATCACTTTGCTTAATCCACGAGAACACTGTTAGCAAACTGTTCCAAGAAGGGAAGGGAGCAACTCTGGGTGATGAAGTCACACACAGAAGCAATCTCTCAGAAAGCTTCTCTAGTTGTTATGTGAGGATATTTCCTTTTTCACCATGGGCCCCTAAGGGCTCCCAAATATCACTTTGCAGTTTCCACGAAAAGAGTGTTAGCAAATTGCTTCCTGAGGCCTAAGTTTAAGTCTGTGAGATGAACTCACAGATCAGAAAGAAGTTTCTCAGAAAGCTTCTTTCACGTTTTGAACTGATGAAATTTCCTTTATCAGCGTAGGCTCAATGCGATCCAAAGAAGCCCTTCTCAGGTTCCTCAAAGACAGTGTTAATGGACTGCTCCACGAAACATAAGTGTAACTCTGTGAATTCACACATATCAAGAAGTTCTAAGAAAGCTCTTTCTACTTTTCTTCTGAGGATGTTTGCTTTGTCACAGTCAGCTTCATTGCAGTATGAAGTATCTAATGGCAGATTTCCAGAAAATGTGTGAACAAACTGATCACTGAAGAGAAACGGTAACTATGTGAGTTGCATTCACTCATGGCATGCAGTTTCTCAGAGAGCTTCTCCTAGTAGTATGTGAGGATATTCCTTTTTCACCATAGCCCTCAATGAGCTCCCAAATATCACGTTGCTTAATCCACGAGAATACTGTTAGCAAACTGTTCCAAGAAGGGAAGTGTGCAACTCTGGGTGATGAAGTCACACATCAGAAAGCAATCTCTCAGAAAGCTTCTCTCTAGTTATTATGTAAGGATAATTCCTTTTTCACCATGGGCCCCTATGGGCTCCCAATATACAGTTTTGCATTTTCCACGAAAAGAATGTTAGCAAATTGCTTCCTGTGGCCTAAGTTATCAGTGTGTGAGATAAACTCACAGATGAGAAAGAAGTTTCTCAGAAAGCTTCTTTCACGTTTTGAACTGATGAAATTTCCTTTATCAGCGTAGGCCTCAATGCGATCCCAAAGAAGCCCTTCTCAGGTTCCCTCAAAGACACGTGTTAATGGACTGCTCCACGAAACATCAAGTGTAACTCTGTGAGATGAATTCACACATCACCAGAGTTTCTACTACAGCTTCTTTCTACTTTTCTTCTGAGGATGTTTGCTTTGTCACAGTAAGCTTCATTGCGCTATGAAGTATCTAATGGCAGATTTCCAGAAAACTGTGTGAACAAACTGATTACTGAATAGAAACGTGTAACTCTGTGAGTTGCATTCACACATGGCAATGCAGTTTCTCAGCGAGCTTTTCTCTAGTTATTATGTGAGGATATTTCCTTTTTCACCATAGCCTTCAATAGCTCCAAATATCACTTTGCTTAATCCACGAGAACACTGGTTAGCAAACTGTTCCAAGAAGGGAAAGGTTGCACATCTGGGTGATGAAGTCACACATCAGAAAGCAATCTTCAGAAAGCTTCTCTCTAGTTATTATGTGAGGATATTTCCTTTTTCACCATGGGCCCCTATGTCTCCCAAATATCACTTTGCAGTTTCCACGAAAAGAGTGTTAGCAAATTGCTTCCTGAGGCCTAAGTTATACGTCTGTGAGATGAACTCACAGATCAGAAAGAAGTTTCTCAGAAAGCTTCTTTCACGTTTTGAACTGATGAAATTTCCTTTATCAGCGTAGGCCTCAATGCGATCCAAGAAGCCCTTCTCAGGTTCCTCAAAGACAGTGTTAATGGGACTGCTCCACGAAACATAAGTGTAACTCTGTGAGATGAATTCACACATCCCAAAAAGTTTCTAAGAAAGCTTCTTTCTACTTTTCTTCTGAGGATTTTTGCTTTGTCACAGTAAGCTTCATTGCGCTATGAAGTATCTAATGGCAGATTTCCAGAAAACTGTGTGAACAACTGATCACTGAAGAGAACGTGTAACTCTGTGAGTTGCATTCACACATGGCAATGCAGTTTCTCAGAGAGCTTCTCTCTAGTTATTATGTGAGGATATTTCCTTTTTTCACCGTAGCCCTCAATGAGCTCCCAATATCACTTTGCTTAATTCCACGGAGAACACTGTTAGCAACTGTTCCAGAAGGGAAGGTGGCAACTCTGGGTGATGAAGTCACACATCAGAAAGCATCTCTCAGAAAGCTTCTCTCTAGGTTTTATGTGAGGATATTTCCTTTTCACCATGGGCACCTATGGGCTCCCAAATATCACTTGCAGTTTCCACGAAAGAGTGTGTAGCAAATTGCTTCCTGAGGCCTAAGTTATAAGTTCTGTGAGATGAACTCACAGATCAGAAAGAAAGTTTCTCAGGAAAGCTTCTTTCACGTTTTGAACTGATGAAATTTCCTTATCAGCGTAGGCACTCAATGCGATCCAAAGAAGCCCTTCTCAGGTTCCTCAAAGACAGTGTTAATGGACTGCTCCACGAAACATAAGTGTAACTCTGTGAGATGAATTCACACATCATCCAAGAAGTTTCTAAGAAAGCTTCTTTCTACTTTTCTTCTGAGGATGTTTGCTTTGTCACAGTAAGCTTCATTGCGCTATGAAGTATCTAATGGCAGATTTCCAGAAAACTGTGAACAAGAACTGAAGGAAACGTGAACTCTGTGAGTTGCATTCACACATGGCAATGCAGTTTCTCAGAGAGCTTCTCTCTAGTTATTATGTGAGGTATTTCCTTTTTCACCATAGCCCTCAATGAGCTCCCAAATATCACTTTGCTTAATCCACGAGAACACTGTTAGCAAACTGTTCCAAGAAGGGAAGGGTGCAACTCTGGGTGATGAAGTCACACATCAGAAAGCAATCTCTCAGAAAGCTTCCTCTAGTTGTTATGGGAGGTATTTCCTTTTTCACCATGGGCCCTATGGGCTCCCAAATATCACTTTGCAGTTTCCACGAAAGAGTGTTAGCAAATTGCTTCCTGAGGCCTAAGTTATAAGTGTGTGAGATGAACTCACAGATCAGAAAGAAGTTTCTCAGAAACTTCTTTCACGTTTTGAACTGATGAAATTTCCTTTATCAGCGTAGGCCTCAATGCGATCCAAAGAAGCCCTTCTCAGGTTCCTCAAAGACAGTGTTAATGGACTGCTCCACGAAACATAAGTGTAACTCTGTGAGATGAATTCACACTCACAAGAAGTTTCTAAGAAAGCTTCTTTCACTTTTCTTCTGAGGATGTTTGCTTTGTCACAGTAAGCTTCATTGCGCTATGAAGTATCTAATGGCAGATTTCCAGAAAACTGTGTGAACAAACTGATCACTGAAGAGAACGTGTACTCTGTGAGTTGCATTCACACATGGCAATGCAGTTTCTCAGAGAGCTTCTCTCTAGTTATTGTGAGGATATTTCCTTTTTCACCATAGCCCTCAATGAGCTCCCAAATATCACTTTGCTTAATCCACGAGAACAGTGTTAGCAAACTGTTGCCAAGAAGGAAGGGGCAATCTGGGTGATGAAGTCACACATCAGAAAGCAATCTCTCAGAAAGCTTCTCTCTAGTTGTTATGGAGGATATTCCTTTTTACCATGGGCCCCTATGGGCTCCCAAATATCACTTTGCAGTTTCCACGAAAAGAGTGTTAGCAAATTGCTTCCTGAGGCCTAAGTTATAAGTGTCTGTGAGATGAACTCACAGATCAGAAAGAAGTTTCTCAGAAAGCTTCTTTCACGTTTTGAACTGATGAAATTTCCTTTATCAGCGTAGGCCTCAATGCGATCCAAAGAAGCCCTTCTCAGGTACCTCAAAGACAGTGTTAATGGACGGCTCCACGACATAAGTGTAACTCTGTGAGATGAATTCACACATCACAAGAAGTTTCGAAGAAAGTTTCTTTCTACTTTTCTTCTGAGGATGTTTGCTTTGTCACAGTAAGCTTCATTGCGCTATGAAGTATCTAATGGCAGATTTCCAGAAAACTGTGTGAACAAACTGATCACTAAGAGAAACGTGTAACTCTGTGAGTTGCATTCACACATGGCAATGCAGTTTCTCAGAGAGCTTTCTCTCTAGTTATTATGTGAGGATATTTCCTTTTTCACCATAGCCCTCAATGAGCTCCCAAATATCACTTTGCTTAATCCACGAGAATACTGTTAGCAAACTGTTCCAAGAAGGGAAGGGTGCAACTCTGGGTGATGAAGTCACACATCAGAAAGCAATCTCTCAGAAAGCTTCTGTCTAGTTATTATGTGAGGATATTTACTTTTCAACATAGCCCTCAATGAGCTCCCAAATATTACTTTGCTTAATCCACGAGAACACTGTTAGCAAACTGTTCCAATAAGGGAGTGTGCAACTCTGGGTGATGAAGTCACATCAGAAAGCAATCTCTCAGAAAGCTTCTGTCTAGTTGTTATGGGAGGATATTTCCTATTTCACCATGGGCTCCTAGGGGCTACGAAATATCACTTTGCAGTTTCCACGAAAAGAGTGTTAGCAAATTGCTTCCTGAGGTAAGTTTAAGTCTGTGAGATGAACTCACAGATCAGAAAATAGTTTCTCAGAAAGATTCTTTCACGTTTTGAACTGATGAAATTTCCTTATCAGCGTAGGCCTCAATGCAATCCAAAGAAGCCCTTCTCAGGTTCCTCAAAGATAGTGTTAATGGACTGCTCCACGAAACATAAGTGTAACTCTGTGAGATGAATTCACACATTTCCAAGAAGTTTCTAAGAAAGCTTCTTTCTACTTTTTCGGAGGATGTTTGCTTTCTCACAGTAAGCTTCATAGCGCTATGAAGTATGTAATGGCAGATTGCCAGAAAACTGTGTGAACAAACTGATCACTGAAGAGAAACGTCTAACTCTGTGAGTTGCATTCACACATGGCAATGCAGTTTCTCAGAGAGCTTCTCTCTAGATATTATGTGAGGATTTTGCTTTTTCAACATAGCCCTCAATGAGCTCCCAAATATCACTGTGCTTAATCCACGAGAAACACTGTTAGCAAACTGTTCCAAGAAGGTAAGGGTGGAACTCTGGGTGATGAAGTCACACATCAGAAAGCAATCTCTGAGAAAGCTTCTCTCTAGTTATTATGCGAGGATATTTCCTTTTCCACCATAGCCTCAATGAGCTCCCAAATATCACTTTGCTTAATCCACGAGAACACTGTTAGCAAACTCTTCCAAGAAGGGAAGGGTGCAACTCTGGGTGATGAAGTCACACATCAGAAAGCAATCTCTCAGAAAGCTTCTCTCTAATTATCGTGAGGATATTTCCTTTTTCACCATGGGCCCCTATGGGCTCCCAAATATAACTTTGCAGTTTCCCGGAAAGAGTGTTAGCAAATTGCTTCCTGAGGCCTAAGTTATAAGTGTGTGAGATGAACTCACAGATCAGAAAGAAGTTTCTCAGAAAGCTTCTTTCACGTTTTGAACTGATGAAATTACCTTTATCAGCGTAGACGTCAATGCGATCCAAAGAAGCCCTTCTCAGGTTCCTCAAAGACAGTGGTAATGGACTGCTCCACGAAACGTAAGTGTAACTCTGTGATATGAATTCACACATCACGAAGAAGTTTCTAAGAAAGCTTCTTTCTACTTTCTTCTGAGGATGTTGCTTCTCACAGTAAGCTTCATTGCGCTATGAAGTATTTAATGGCAGATTTCCAGTAAATTGTGTGAACAAACTGATCACTGAATAGAAACATGTAACTCTGTGAGTTGCATTCACACATGGCAATGCAGTTTTCTCAGAGAGCTTTCTCTAGTTATTATGTGAGCATATTTCCTTTTTCACCGTTGCCCTCAATGAGCTCCCAATATCACTTTGCTTAATCCACGAGAGCACTGTTAGCAAACTGTTACAAGAAGGGAAGGGTGGAACTCCGGGTGATGAGTCACACATCAGAAACAGTCTCTCAGAAAGCTTCTCTCTAATTATTATGTGACGATACTTCCTTTTTCACCATGGGCCCCTATGGGCTCCCAAATATCAGTTTGCAGTTTCCACGAAAAGAGTGTTAGCAATTGCTTCCTGAGGCCTAGTTATAAGTCTGTGAGATGAACTCACGATCAGAAAGAAGTTTCTCAGAAAGCTTCTTTCACGTTTTGAACTGATGAAATTTCCTTTATCAGCCTAGGCCCAATGTGATCCAAGAAGCCCTTCTCAGGATCCTCAAGAAAGTGTTAATGGACTGCTCCACGAAACATAAGTTGTAACTCTGTGAGAAGAATTCACACATCACCAAGAAGGTTTCAAAGAAAGCTTCTTTCTACTTTTCTTCTGAGGATGTTTTGCTTTGTCACAGTAAGCTTCATTGCCGTTGAAGTATCTATGGCAGATTTCCATAAACTGTGTGAACAAACTGATCACTGAAGAGAAACGTCTAACTCTGTGAGTTGCATTCACACATGGCAATGCAGTTTCTCAGAGAGCTTCTCTCTAGATATTATGTGAGGATATTTGCTTTTTCATCATAGCCCCCAATGAGCTCCCAAATATCACTTTGCTTAATCCTCGAGAACACTGTTAGCAAACTGCTCCAAGAAGGGAAGGGTGCAACTCTGGGTGATGAAGTCACACATCAAAGCAATCTCTCAGTAAGTTTCTCTCTAATTATTATGTGAGGATATTTCCTTTTTCTTCGTGGGCCCCTATGGGCTCCCAAATATCACTTTGCAGTTTCCACGAAGAGTGTTAGCAAATTGCATCCTGAAGCCTAAGTTATACGTCTGTGAGATGAACTCACAGATCAGAAAGAAGTTTCTCAGAAAGCTTCTTTCACGTTTTGAACTGATGAAATTTCCTGAGCCACCGCCTCTGCGCGTTGCCCTCCACGGTTACCCCGGCTATTCGCCCCTCCTTCTCGTGGCGCTCGAGGGACCATGGCCGAACCTCTCGTGAGACAGATCAAGATCAAGACCGGCGTAGTGAAGCGGGTGAAATACAACAGAACTGTTTTGGAATGAAGATCTTGAGGCCCACAGGAATTTCCTTGTGGGCAAATCGTCAGGGAGTTACAGATGCTTAGTTATCACTAATTTAAACAATTGGGAGGGCGGAGCAAGATGGCCGAATAGGAACAGCTCCAGTCTCCAACTCCCAGCGCGAGCGACACAGAAGACCGGTGATTTCTGCATTTTCAACTGAGGTACTGGGGTCATCTCACTAGGGAGTGCCGGACAATCGGTGCTGGTCAGCTGCTGCAGCCTGACCAGCGAGAGCTGAAGCAGGGCGAGGCATCGCCTCACCTGGAAGCGCAAGGGGGAAGGGGATCCGTTTTCCTAGCCAGGGCAACTGAGACACACAACACCTGGAAAATCGGGTAACTCCCACCCCAATACTGCGCTGTAAGCATACAGGCACACCAGAATATATCCCACACCTGGCCGGGAGGGTCCCACGCCCACGAAGCCTCCCTCACTGCTAACACAGCAGTCTGCCGCGATCTATCCGCAAGGCAGCAGCGAGGCTGGGGGAGGGGCGCGCGCCATTCCTGAGGCTTAAGTAGGTAAAAAAAGCCGCTGGGAAGCTCGAACTGGGTGGAGCTCACAGCAGCTCAAGGAAGCCTGCCTGTCTCTGTAGTCTCCACCTCTGGGGACATCGCACAGCTGAAGACCAACAGGGGAAGTAGCGGGAGCCGGTGCAGACGCGAACGACTCTGTCTGACAGCTTTGGGGAGAGCCGTGGATCTCCCAACGCGGAGGTTGAGATCTGAGAACGGACAGACTGCCTGCTCAGGTGTGTCCCTGACCCCTGAGTAGCCTAGCTGGGAGAAATCCCCCACTAGGGGCAGTCTGACACCCCACACCTCACAGGGTGGAGTACACCCCTGAGAGGAAACTTCCAAAGGAAGAATCAGACAGGTACACTCGCTGTTCAGCAATATTCTATCTTCGGAAACCTCTGCTGCTGATACCCAGGCAAACAGGGTCTGGAGTGGACCTCAAGCAATCTCCAACAGACCAACAGACAGTCCTTCTGACTGTCAGAAGGAAAACTATCAAACAGGAAGGACACCTATACCAAAACCCCATCAGTACGTCACCACCATCAAAGACCAGAGACAGATAAAACCACAAAGATGGGGAAGAAGCAGGGCAGAAAAGCTGGAAATTCAAAAAATAAGAGCGCATCTCCCCCTGCAAAGGAGCACAGCCCATCGCCAGCAACGGATCAAAGCTGGTCAGAGAATGACTTGGACGAGAGGAGAGAAGAAGGCTTCAGTCCATCAAACTTCTCAGAGCTAAAGGAGGAATTACGTACCCAGCGCAAAGAAACTAAAAATCTTGAAAAAAGAGTGGAAGAATTGACAGCTAGACTAATTAATGCAGAGAAGATCATAAACGAAATGACAGAGATGAAAACCATGACACAAGAAATACGTGACAAATGCACAAGCTTCAGTAACCGACTCGATCAACTGGAAGAAAGAGTATCAGCGATTGAAGATCAAATGAATGAAATGAAGCGAGAAGAGAAACCAAAAGAAAAAAGAAGAAAAAGAAATGAGGAAAGTCTGCAAGAAGTATGGGATTACGTAAAAAGACCAAATCTACGCCTGATTGGGGTGCCTGAAAGTGAGGGGGAAAATGGAACCAAGTTGGAAAACACTCTTCAGGAAATCATCCAGGAGAACTTCCCCAACCTAGTAGGGCAGGCCAACATTCAAATTCAGGAAATACAGAGAACGCCACAAAGATACTCCTCCAGAAGAGCAACTCCAAGACACATAATTGCCAGATTCACCAAAGTTGAAATGAAGGAAAAAATCTTAAGGGCAGCCAGAGAGAAAGGTCGGGTTACCCACAAAGGGAAGCCCATCAGACTAACAGCAGATCTCTCGGCAGAAACTCTACAAGCCAGAAGAGAGTGGGGGCCAATATTCAACGTTCTTAAGAAAAGAATTTTCAACCCAGAATTTCATATCCAGCCAAACTAAGTTTCATAAGTGAAGGAGAAATAAAATCCTTTACAGATAAGCAAATGCTTAGAGATTTTGTCACCACCAGGCCTGCCTTACAAGAGACCCTGAAGGAAGCCCTAAACATGGAAAGGTACAACCGGTACCAGCCATCGCAAAAACATGCCAAAATGTAAAGACCATCGAGGCTAGGAAGAAACTGCATCAACTAACGAGCAAAATAACCAGTTAATATCATAATGGCAGGATCAAGTTCACACATAACAATATTAACCTTAAATGTTAATGGACTAAATGCTCCAATTAAAAGACACAGACTGGAAAACTGGATAAAGAGTCAAGACCCATCAGTCTGCTCTATTCAGGAGACCCATCTCACATGCAGAGACATACATAGGCTCAAAATAAAGGGATGGAGGAAGATCTACCAAGCAAATGGAGAACAAAAAAAAGCAGGGGTTGCAATCCTTGTCTCTGATAAAACAGACTTTAAACCATCAAAGATCAAAAGAGACAAAGAAGGCCATTACATAATGGTAAAGGGATCAATTCAACAGGAAGAGCTAACTCTCCTAAATATATATGCACCCAATACAGGAGCACCCAGATTCATAAAGCAAGTCCTTAGGGACTTACAAAGAGACTTAGACTCCCATACAATAATAATGGGAGACTTCAACACTCCGCTGTCAACATTAGACAGATCAACGAGACAGAAAGTTAACAAGGATATCCAGGAATTGAACTCATCTCTGCACCAAGCGGACCTAATAGACATCTATAGAACTCTCCACCCCAAATCAACAGAATATACATTCTTCTCAGCACCACATCGCACTTATTCGAAAATTGACCACATAATTGGAAGTAAAGCACTCCTCAGCAAATGTAAAAGAACAGAAATTATAACAAACTGTCTCTCAGACCACAGTGCAATCAAACTAGAACTCAGGACTAAGAAACTCAATCAAAACTGCTCAACTACATGGAAACTGAACAACCTGCTCCTGAATGACTACTGGGTACATAACGAAATGAAAGCGGAAATAAAGATGTTCTTTGAAACCAATGAGAACAAAGATACAACATACCAGAATCTCTGGGACACATTTAAAGCAGTGTGTAGAGGGAAATTTATAGCACTAAATGCCCACAAGAGAAAGCAGGAAAGATCTAAAATTGACACTCTAACATCACAATTAAAAGAACTAGAGAGGCAAGAGCAAACACATTCAAAAGCTAGCAGAAGGCAAGAAATAACTAAGATCAGAGCAGAACTGAAGGAGATAGAGACACAAAAAACCCTCCAAAAATCAATGAATCCAGGAGTTGGTTTTTGAAAAGATCAACAAAATTGACAGACCGCTAGCAAGACTAATAAAGAAGAAAAGAGAGAGGAATCAAATAGATGCAATAAAAAATGATAAAGGGGATATCACCACTGACCCCACAGAAATACAAACTACCATCAGAGAATACTATAAATGCCTCTACGCAAATCAACTAGAAAATCTAGAAGAAATGGATAATTTCCTGGACACTTACACTCTCCCAAGGCTAAACCAGGAAGAAGTTGAATCCCTGAATAGACCAATAGCAGGCTCTGAAATTGAGGCAACAATTAATAGACTACCCACCAAAAAAAGTCCAGGACCAGATGGATTCACAGCTGAATTCTACCAGAGGTACAAGGAGGAGCTGGTACCATTCCTTCTGAAACTATTCCAATCAATAGAAAAAGAGGGAATCCTCCCTAACTCATTTTATGAGGCCAACATCATCCTGATACCAAAGCCTGGCAGAGACACAACAAAAAAAGAGAATTTTAGACCAATATCCCTGATGAACATTGAGGCAAAAATCCTCAATAAAATACTGGCAAACCGGATTCAGCAGCACATCAAAAAGCTTATCCACCATGACCAAGTGGGCTTCATCCCTGGGATGCAAGGCTGGTTCAACATTCGCAAATAAATAAACGTAATCCAGCATATAAACAGAACCAAAGACAAGAACCACATGATTGTCTCAATAGATGCAGAAAAGGCTTTTGACAAAATTCAACAGCCCTTCATGCTAAAAACGCTCAATAAATTCGGTATTGATGGAACGTATCTCAAAATAATAAGAGCCATTTATGACAAACCCACAGCTAATATCATACTGAATGGGCAAAAACTGGAAAAATTCCCTTTGAAAACTGGCACAAGACAGGGATGCCCTCTGTCACCACTCCTATTCAACATAGTGTTGGAAGTTCTGGCTAGGGCAATCAGGCAAGAGAAAGAAATCAAGGGTATCCAGTTAGGAAAAGAAGAAGTCAAATTGTCCCTGTTTGCAGATGACATGATTGTATATTTAGAAAACCCCATCGTCTCAGCCCAAAATCTCCTTAAGCTGATAAGCAACTTCAGCAAAGTCTCAGGATACAAAATTAATGTGCAAAAATCACAAGCATTCTTATACACCAGTAACAGACAAGCAGAGAGCCAAATCAGGAATGAACTTCCATTCACAATTGCTTCAAAGAGAATAAAATACCTAGGAATCCAACTTACAAGGGATGTCAAGGACCTCTTCAAGGAGAACTACAAACCACTGCTCGGTGAAATCAAAGAGGACACAAACAAATGGAAGAACATACCATGCTCATGGATAGGAAGAATCAATATCGTGAAAATGGCCATACTCCCCAAGGTTATTTATAGATTCAATGCCATCCCCATCAAGCTACCAATGAGTTTCTTCACAGAATTGGAAAAAACTGCTTTAAAGTTCATATGGAACCAAAAAAGAGCCCGCATTGCGAAGACAATCCTAAGTCAAAAGGACAAAGCTGGAGGCGTCACGCTACCTGACTTCAAACTATACTACAAGGCTACAGTAACCAAAAGAGCATGGTACTGTTACCAAAACAGAGCTATAGACCAATGGAACAGAACAGAGTCCTCAGAAATAATACCGCACATCTACAGCCATCTGATCTTTGACAAACCTGAGAGAAACAAGAAATGGGGAAAGGATTCCCTATTTAATAAATGGTGCTGGGAAAATTGGCTAGCCATAAGTAGAAAGCTGAAACTGGATCCTTTCCTTACCCCTTATACGAAGATTAATTCAAGATGGATTAGAGACTTAAATGTTAGACCTAATACCATAAAAACCCTAGAAGAAAATCTAGGTAGTACCATTCAGGACATAGGCATGGGCAAGGACTTCATGTCTAAAACACCAAAAGCAATGGCAGCAAAAGCAAAAATTGACAAATGGGATCTAATTAAACTAAAGAGCTTTTGCACAGCAAAAGAAATTACCATCAGAGTGAATAGGCAACCTACAGAATGGGAGAAAATTTTTGCAACCTACTCATCTGACAAAGGGCTAATATCCAGAATCTACAAAGAACTCAAACAAATATACGAGAAAAAAACAAACAACCCCATCAAAAAGTGGGGAAAGGATATGAACAGACATTTCTCAAAAGAAGATATTCATACAGCCAACAGACACATGAAAAAATGCTCATCGTCACTCGCCATCAGAGAAATGCAAATCAAAACCACAATGAGATACCATCTCACTCCAGTTAGAAAGGCAATCATTAAGAAGTCAGTAAATAACAGGTGTTGGAGAGGATGTGGAGAAATAGGAACACTTTTACACTGTTGGTGGGATTGTAAACTAGTTCAACCATTATGGAAAACAGTATGGTGATTCCTCAAGGATCTAGAACTAGATGTACCATATGACCCAGCCATCCCACTACTGGGTATATACCCAAAGGATTATAAATTATTCTACGACAAAGACACATGCACACGTATGTTTATTGCGGCACTATTCACAATAGCAAAGACTTGGAATCAACCCAAATGTCCATCTGTGACAGACTGGATTAAGAAAATGTGGCACATATACACCATGGAATACTATGCAGCCATAAAAAAGGATGAGTTTGCGTCCTTTGTAGGGACATGGTTGCAGCTGGAAACCATCATTCTTAGCAAACTATCACAAGAACAGAAAACCAAACACCGCATGTTCTCACTTATAGGTGGGAACTGAACAATGAGATCACTTGGACTCGGGAAGGGGAACATCACGCACTGGGGCCTATCATGGGGGAGGGGGGAGGGGGGAGGAGGGAGGGATTGCATTGGGGAGTTATACATGATATAAAGGATGAATTGATGGGTGCTGAAGAGTTGATGGGTGCAGCATACCAACATGGCATAAGTATACATATGTAACAAACCTGCACGTTATGCACATGTACCCTAGAACTTAAAGTATAATAAAAAAAAAATAAATAAACAATTGGAAGATATTATTAAAAAAAAAAAAAAAAAAAAAGAAATTTCCTTTATCAACGTCGGCCTCAATGCGATCCAAAGAAGCCCTTCTCAGGTTCTTCAAAGACAGTGTTAATGGACTGCTCCACGACACATAAGTGTAACTCTGTGAGATGAATTCACACATCTCCAAGAAGTTTCTAGGAAAGCTTCTTTCTACTTTTCTTCTGAGGATGTTTGCTTTGTCACAGTAAGCTTCATTGCGCTATGAAGTATCTAAGGGCAGATTTCCAGAAAACTGTGTAAACAAACAGATCACTGAAGAGAAACGTGTAACTCTGTGAGTTGCATTCACACATGGCAATGCAGTTTCTCAGAGAGTTTCTCTCTAGTTATTATGTGAGGATATTTCCTTTTTCACCATAGTCCTCAAAGAGCTCCCAAATATCACTTTGCAGAATTCACGACAAGAGTCTTAGCAATCTGTTCCAAGAAGGGAGAGGTGGAACTCTGTGTGATTAAGTCACACATCAGAAAGCAATCTCTCAGAAAGCTTCTCTCTAGTTATTATGTGAGGATATTTCCTTTTTCACCATGGGCCCCTATGGGCTCCCAAATATCACTTTGCAGTTTCCACCAAAAGAGTGTTAGCAAATTGCTTCCTGAGACCTAAGTTATAACTCTGTGAGATGAACTCACAGATGAGAAAGAAGTTTCTCAGAAAGCTTCTTTCACGTTTTGAACTGATGAAATTTCCTTTATCAGCGTAGGCCTCAATGCGATCCAAAGAAGCCCTTCTCAGGTTCCTCAAAGACAGTGTTAATGGACTGCTCCACGAAACATAAGTGTAATTCTGTGAGATGAATTCACACATCACCAAGAAGTTTCTAAGAAAGCTTCTTTCTACTTTTCTTCTTAGGATGTTTGCTTTGTCACAGTAAGCTTGATTGAGCTATGAAATATCTAATGGCAGATTTCCAAAAAACTGTGTGAACAAACTGATCACTGAAGAGAAACGTGTAACTCTGTGAGTTGCATTCACACATGGCAATACAGTTTCTCAGAGAGCTTCTCTCTATTTATTATGTGAGGATATTTCCTTTTTCACCATAGCCCTCAATGAGCTCCCAAATATCACTTTGCTTAATGCACGAGTACACTGTTAGTAAACTGTTCCATGAAGGGAAGGTTGGAACTCTGTGTGATGAAGTCACACATCAGAAAGCAATCTCTCAGAAAGCTTCTCTCTAGTTATTTTGTGAGGATATTTCCTTTCTCACGATATCCCTCAATGAGCTCCCAAATATCACTTTGCTGAATCCACGAGAACACTGTTAGCAAAGTGTGCCCAGAAGGGAAGGGTGGAAGTCTGGGTGACGAAGTCACACCTCAGAAAGCCATCTCTCAGAAAGCTTCTCTCTAGTTATTATCTGAGGATATTTCCTTTTTCACCATGGACCCCAATGGGCTTCCAAATGTCTCTTTTCAGATTCCACGAAAGGAGTGTTATTAATCTGCTTCCTGAGGACTAAGTTGTAACTCTGTGAGATGAAGACACATATCACAAAGAAGTTTCTCAGAAGTCTTCTTTATCGTTTTAATGGGAGGATATTTTCTTTGGCCCCATAGACTTCAAAAGGATCCGTAATATCAGTTCTCAGATTCCACACAAACAGGGCTAGTCAACGGCCCCACGAAATACAGCTGTAATTCAGTGGGTTGAATTCACACATCACAACGCGGTTTCTCAGAAAGTTTCTGGCTTTAGGAAGATGAGGTTATTTGTGGTTCGGAGCGCCACCGTGTGTCTTATTGCAGATACTGCGAAAACTCGGTTAGCAAGCTTCTCAGTGAAAACAACCATGGAACCCTGTGGGCTGAACTCACCCACAGCAAGGACGTTTCTGAGAAGGTTTCGCTGCAGGTTTGTCCGAGGATACTTCCTTATTCACCATGGGATTCAACGATATCCAAGACATCACTTATGAGACTCCACGAAATGAGTGCTATGAAACTCCCCCATGAAAGGGGGGTATAACACTGTGAAATGAATTCACACATCACAAAGCATTTTCTCAGAAAGCTTCATTCTGGTTTTTCTCAGAGGATATTTCCTTTGTCCTTCTACTCTCAAAACCATCGGAAATATCACTTCTCAGAATCCACAGAAGCAGTCCTAGGAAACGGCTCCAAGAAATAATGGTGTAACTCTGAGAGATGAAGTCACACATCAGAAAGCAAATTCTCAGAAAGCTTCTTTCACTTTCTGATCTGAGGATTTACTTTTGTCACCGTCGGCTGCATAGCGCTAAGAAGTTTCCCATTGCAGATTTGAAGAAAACTGTGTAAGCAAACGGATCACTGAGGAGAAACGTAATTCTGTGAGTTGCATTCACACATCGCAAGGTAGTTTCTGAGAAAGCTTCTTTCCAGTTTCTCTCTGAGGATATTTTATTTTTCACCACAGCCCTCAATGAGCTCCCAAATATCACTTTGCTTAATCCACGAGAACACTGTTAGCAAACTGTTCCAAGAAGGGAAGGGTGGAACTCTGGGTGATGAAGTCACACATCAGAAAGCAATCTCTCAGAAAGCTTCTCTCTAGTTATTATGTGAGGATATTTCCTTTTTCACCATGGGCCCCTATGGGCTCCCCAATATCCCTTTGCAATTTCCACGTAAAGAGTGTTAGCAAATTGCTTCCTGAGACCAAATTTATAAGTCTGTGAGATGAACTCACAGATCAGAAAGAAGTTTCTCAGAAAGCTTCTTTCACGTTTTGAACTGATGAAATTTCCTGTATCAGCGTCGGCCTCAATGCGATCTAAAGAAGCCCTTCTCAGGTTCCTCAAAGACAGTGTTAATGGACTGCTCCACGACACATAAGTGTAACTCTGTGAGATGAATTCACACATTACCAAGAAGTTTCTAAGAAAGCTTCTTTCTACTTTTCTTCTGAGGATGTTTGCTTTGTCACAGTAAGCTTCATTGCGCTATGAAGTATCTAATGGCAGATTTCCAGAAAACTGTGTGAACAAACTGATCACTGAAGAGAAACGTGTAACTCTGTGAGTTGCATTCACACATGGCAATGCAGTTTCTCAGAGAGCTTCTCTCTAGTTATTATGTGAGGATATTTCCTTATTCACCATAGCCCTCAATGAGCTCACAAATATCACTTTGCTTAAACCACGAGAACGCTGTTAGCAAACTGTTGCAAGAAGAGAAGGGTGCAACTCTGGATGATGAAGTCACACATCAGAAAGCAATCTCTCAGAAAGCTTCTCTCTAGTTGTTATGTGAGGATATTTCCTTTTTCACCATGGGCCCCTATGGGCTGCCAAGTATCACTTTGCAGTTTCCACGCAAAGAGTGTTAGCAAATTGCTTCCTGAGGCCAAACTTATAAGTCTGTGAGATGAACTCACAGATCAGAAAGAAGTTTCTCAGAAAGCTTCTTTCACGTTTTGAACTGATGAAATTTCCTTTATCAGCGTAGGCCTCAATGCGATCCAAAGAAGCCCTTCTCAGGTTCCTCAAAGACAGTGTTAATGGACTACTCCACGAAACATAAGTGTAACTCTGTGAGATGAATTCGCACATCATCAAGAAGTTTCTAAGAAAGTTTCTTTCTACTTTTCTTCTGAGGATGTTTGCTTTGTCACAGTAAGCTTCATTGCGCTATGAAGTATCTAATGGCAGATTTCCAGAAAACTGTGTGAAAAAACTGATCACTGAAGAGAAACGTGTAACTCTGTGGGTTGCATTCACACATGACAATGCAGTTTCTCAGAGAGCTTCTCTCTAGTTATTCTGTGAGGATATTTCCTTTTTCACCATAGTCCTCAAAGAGCTCCCAAATATCACTTTGCAGAATTCACGACAAGAGGCATAGCAATCTGTTCCAAGAAGGGAAAGGTGGAACTCTGTGTGATGAAGTCACACATCAGAAAGAAATCTCTCAGAAAGTTTCTCTCTAGTTATTAGGTGAGGATATTTCCTTTTTCACCATGTTCCCCTTTGGGGTCCCAAATACCACTTTGCAGTTTCCACCGAAAGAGTGTTACCAAATTGCTTCCTGAGGCCTAAGTTATTACTCTGTGAGATGAACTCACAGATCAGAAAGAAGTTACTCAGAAAGCTTCTTTCACGTTTTGAACTGATGAAATTTCCTTTTTCAGCGTAGGCCTCAATGCGATCCAAAGAAGCCCTTCTCAGGTTCCTCAAAGACAGTGTTAATGGACTGCTCCAAGAATCGTAAGTGTAACTCTGTGAGATGAATTCACACATTACCAAGAAGTTTCTAAGAAAGCTTCTTTCTACTTTTCTTCTGAGGATGTTTGCTTTGTCACAGTGAGCTTCATTGCGCTATGAAATGTCTAATGGCAGATTTCCAGAAAACTGTGTGAACAAACTGATCACTGAAGAGAAACGTGTAACTTTGTGAGTTGCATTCACACATGGCAATGCAGTTTCTCAGAGAGCTTCTCTCTATTTATTATGTGAGGATATTTCCTTTTTCACCATAGCCCTCAATGAGCTCCCAAATGTCACTTTGCTTAATCCATGAGAACACTGTTAGCAAACTGTTCCAAGAAGAGAAGGGTGCAACTCTGGGTGATGAAGTCACATATCAGAAAGCAGTCTCTCAGAAAGCTTCTCTCTAGTTATTTATGTGAGGATATTTCCTTTTTCATCATGGGCCACTAGGGGCTCCCAAATATCACTTTGCAGTTTCCACGAAAAGAGTGTTAGCAAATTGCTTCCTGAGGCCTAAGTTATAAGTCTGTGAGATGAAGTCACAGATCAGAAAGAAGTTTCTCAGAAAGCTTCTTTCACGTTCTGAACTGATGAAATTTCCTTTATCAGCGTAGGACTCAATGCGATCCAAACAAGCCCTTCTCAGGTTCCTCAAAGACAGTGTTAATGGACTGCTCCACGAAACATAAGTGTAACTCTGTGAGATGAAATCACACATCACCAAGAAGTTTCTAAGAAAGCTTCTTTCTACTTTTCTTCAGAGGATGTTTGCTATGTATGTCACAGTAATCTTCATTGTGCTATGAAGTATCTAATGGCAGATTTCCAGAACACTGTGTGAACAAACTGATCACTGAAGAGAAACGTGTAACTCTGTGAGTTGCATTCACACATGGCAATGCAGTTTCTCAGAGAGCTTCTCTCTAGTTATTATGTGAGGATATTTCCTTTTTCACCATAGCCCTCAATGAGCTCCCAAATATCACTTTGCTTAATGCTCGAGAACACTGTTAGCAAACTGTTGCAAGAAGGGAAGGCTGGAACTCTGGGTGATGAAGTCACACATCAGAAAGCAATCTCTCAGAAAGCTTCTCTCTAGTTGTTATGTGAGCATATTTTGTTTTTCACCATGGGCCCCTATGGGCTCCCAAATATCACTCTGCAGTTTCCATGAAAAGAGTGTTAGCAAATTGCTTCCTGAGGCCTAACTTATACGTCTGTGAGATTAACTCACAGATCAGAAAGAAGTTTCTCAGAAATCTTCTTTCACGTTTTGAACTGATGAAATTTCCTTTATCAGCGTAGGCCTCAATGCGATCCAAAGAAGCCCTTCTCAGGTTCCTCAAAGACAGTGTTAATGGACTGCTCCACGAAACATAAGTGTAACTCTGTGAGATGAATTCACACATCACCAAGAAGTTTCTACGAAAGCCTCTTTCTACTTTTCTTCTGAGGATGTTTGCTTTGTCACTGTAAGCTTCATTGCGCTATGAAGTATCTAATGGCAGATTTCCAGAAAACTGTGTGAACAAACTGATCACTGAAGAGAAACGTGTAACTCTGTGAGTTGCATTCACACATGGCAATGCAGTTTCTCAGAGAGCTGCTCTCTAGTTATTATGTGAGGATATTTCCTTTTTCACCATAGCCCTCAATGAGATCCCAAATATCACTTTGCTTAATCCACGAGAACACTGTTAGCAAACTGTTGCAAGAAGAGAAGGGTGCAACTCTGGGTGATGAAGTCACACATCAGAAAGCAATCTCTCAGAAAGCTTCTCTCTAGTTATTTTGTGCGTATATTTCCTTTCTCACCATATCCCTCAATGAGCTCCCAAATATCACTTTGCTGAATCCATGAGAACACTGTTAGCAAAGTGTTCCCAGAAGGGAAGGGTGGAAGTCTGGGTGATGAAGTCACACCTCAGAAAGCCATCTTTCAGAAAGCTTCTCTCTAATTATTATGTGAGGATATTTCCTTTTTCACAATGGGCCCCAATGGGCTTCCAAATGTCTCTTTTCAGATTCCACGAAAGGAGTGTTAGGAAACTGCTTCCTGAGGACTAAGTTGTAACTCTGTGAGATGAAGTCACATATCACAAAGAAGTTTCTCAGAAGTCTTCTTTATCGTTTTAATGGGAGGATATTTTCTTTGGCCCCATAGAATTCAAAAGGATCCGTAATATCAGTTCTCAGATTCCACACAACAGGTCTAGTCAACGGCCCCAGGAAATACAGCTGTAATTCAGTGGGTTGAATTCACACATCACAACGCGATTTCTCAGAAAGTTTCTTGCCTTATGAAGATGAGGTTATTTGTGGTCTCAGAGCGCCACCGTGTGTCTTATTGCAGTTTCTGGGAAAACTCGGTTAGCAAGCTTCTCAGTGAAAACAACCATGGAACCCTGTGGGCTGAACTCACCCACAGCAAGGACGTTTCTGAGAAGGTTTTTCTGCAGATTTGTCCGAGGATACTTCCTTATTCACCATGGGATTCAACGATATCCAAGACATCACTTATGAGATTCCACGAAATGAGTGCTACCCCATGAAAGGGGGGTATAACACTGTGAAATGAATTCACACATCACAAAGCAGTTTCTCAGAAAGCTTCATTCTGGTTTTTCTCGGAGGATATTTCCTTTGTCCTTCTACTCTCAAAACCATCGGAAATACCACTTCTCAGAATCCACGGAAGCAATCCTAGGAAACGGCTCCAAGAAATAGTGGTGTAACTCTGAGAGATGAAGTCACACATCAGAAAGCAAATTCTCAGAAAGCTTCTTTCACTTTCTGATCTGAGGATTTACCTTTGTCACCGTCGGCTGCAGAGCGCTAAGAAGTTTCCCATTGCAGATTTGAAGAAAACTGTGCAAGCAAACGGATCACTGAGGAGAAACGTAAATCTGTGAGTTGCATTCACACATCGCAAAGCAGTTTCTAAGAAAGTTTCTTTCAAGTTTCTCTCTGAGGATATTTAACTTTTCACCATAGCCCTCAAAGAGCTCCCAAATATCACTTTGCTTAATCCACGAGAACACTGTTAGCAAACTGCTCCAAGAAGGGAAGGCTGGAACTCTGGGTGATGAAGTCACACATCATAAAGCAATCTCTCAGAAAGCTTCTCTCTAGTTATTATGTGAGGATATTTCCTAGTTCACCATGGATCCCTATGGGCACCCAAATATCACATTGCAGTTTCCACGAAAAGAGTGTGAGCAAATTGCTTCCTGAGGCCTAAGTTAAAAGTCTGTGAGATGAACTCACAGATCAGAAAGAAGTTTCTCAGAAAACTTCTTTTACGTTTTGAACTGATGAAATTTCCTTTATCAGCGTAGGCCTCAATGCGATCCAAAGAAGCCCTTCTCAGGTTCCTCAAAGACAGTGTTAATGGACTGCTCCACGAAACATAAGTGTAACTCTGTGAGATGAATTCACACATCACCAAGAAGTTTATAAGAAAGTTTCTTTCTACTTTTCTCTGAGGATATTTGCTTTGTCAAAGTAAGCTTCATTGCGCTATGAAGTATCTAATGGCATATTTCCAGAAAGCTGTGTGAACAAACTGATAACTGAAGAGTAACGTGTAACTCTGTGCATTGCATTCACACATGGCAATGCAGTTTCTCAGAGAGCTTCTCTCGTTATTATGTGAGGATATTTCCTTTTTCACCCTAGCCCTCAATGAGCTCCCAAATATCACTTTGCTTAATCCACGAGAACACTGTTAGAAAACTGTTCCAAGAAAGGAAGGGTGCAACTCTGGGTAATGAAGTCACACCAGAAAGCAATCTCCTAGAAAGCTTCTTTCTAGTTATTATGTGAGGGTATTTCCTTTTTCACCATGGGCCCCTATGGGCTCCCAAATATCACTTTGCAGTTTCCACGAAAAGAGTGTTAGCAAATTGCTTCCTGAGGCCTAAGTTATAAGTCTGTGAGATGAACTCACAGATCAGAAAGAAGTTTCTCAGAAAGCTTCTTTCACGTTTGAAGTGATGAAATTTCCTTTATCAGCGTAGGCCTCAATGCGATCCAAAGAAGCCCTTCTCAGGTTCCTCAAAGACAGTGTTAATGGACTGCTCCACGAAACATAAGTGTAACTCTGTGAGATGAAATCATACGTCACCAAGAAGTTTTTAAGAAAGCTTCTTTCTACTTTTCTTCTGCGGATGTTTACTTTATCACAGTAAGCTTCATTGTGCTATGAAGTATCTAATGGCAGATTTCCAGAAAACGGTGTGAACAAAAAGATCACTGAAGAGAAACGTGTAACTCTGTGAGTTGCATTCACACATGGCAATGCAGTTTCTCGGAGAGCTTCTCTCTAGTTATTATGTGAGGATATTTCCTTTTTGACCAAAGCTCTCAATGAGCTCCCAAATATCACTTTGCTTAATCCAGGAGAACGCTCTTAGCAAACTGTTCCAAGAAGGAAAGGGTAGAACTCTGGGTGATGAAGTCACACATCATAAAGCAATCTCTCAGAAAGCTTTTCTCTAGTTATTATGTGAGGATATTTCCTTTTTCACCATGGGTCCCTAAGGGTTCCCAAATATCACTTTGCAGTTTCCACGAAAAGAGTGTTAGCAAATTGCTTCCTGAGGCCTAAGTTATAAGTCTGTGAGATGAACTCACAGATCAGAAAGAAGTTTCTCAGAAAGCTTCTTTCACGTTTTGAAGTGATGAAATTTCCTTTATCAGCGTAGGCCTCAATGCGATAAAAAGAAGCCCTTGTCAGGTTCCTCAAAGACAGTGTAAATGGACTGATCCACGAAACATAAGTGTAACTCTGTGAGATGAATTCACACATCACCAGGAAGTTTATACGCAAGTTTCTTTCTACTTTTCTTTGAGGATATTTGCTTTGTCAAAGTAAGCTTCATTGCGCTATGAAGTATCTAATGGCAGATTTCCAGAAAGCTGTGTCAACAAAGTGATCACTGAAGAGAAACGTGTAACTCTGTGAGTTGCATTCACACATGGTAATGCAGTTTCTCAGAGAGCTTCTCTCTAGTTATTATGTGAGGATATTTCCTTTTTCACCATAGCCCTCAATGAGCTCCCAAATATCACTTTGCTTAATCCACGAGAACACTGTTAGCAAACTGTTGCAAGAAGGTAAGTGTGCAACTCTGGGTGATGCAGTCACACATCAGAAAGCAATCTCTCAGAAAGCTTCTCTCAAGTTGTTATGTGAGGATACTTCCTTTTTCACCATGGGCCCCTATGGGCTCCCAAATATCACTTTGCAGTTTCCACGGAAAGAGTGTTAGGAAATTGCTTTGAGGCCTAAGTTATCAGTCTGTGAGATGAACTCACAGATCAGAAAGAAGTTTCTCAGAAAGCTTCTTTCACGTTTTGAACGGATGAAATTTCCTTTATCAGAGTAGGCCTCAATGTGATCCAAAGAAGCCCTGCTCAGGTTCCTCAAAGACAGGGTTAATGTACTGCTCCACGAAACATAAGTGTAACTCTGTGAGATGAATTCACACATTACCAAGAAGTTTCTACGAAAGCTTCTTTGTACTTTTCTTCTGAGGATGTTTGCTTTGTCACAGTAATCTTCATTGCGCTATGAAGTATCTAATGGCAGATTCCCAGAAAACTGTGTGAACAAAGTGAACACTGAAGGGAAAAGTGAAACTCTGTGAGTTGCATTCACACATGGCAATGCAGTTTCTCAGAGAGCTTCTCTCTACTTATTATGTGATTGTATTTCCTTTTTCACCGTAGCCCTCAATGAGCTCCCAAATATCACTTTGCATAATCCACGAGAACACTGTTAGCAAACTGTTCCAAGAAGGGAAGGGTGCAACTCTCGGTGATGAAGTCACACATCAGAAAGCAATATCTCAGAAAGCTTCCCTCTAGTTGTTATGGGCGGATATTTCCTTTTTCACCATGGGCCCCTATGGGCTACCAAATATCACTTTGCAGTTTCCACGAAAAGAGTGTTAGCAAATTACTTCCTGAGGCCTAAGTTATACGTCTGTGAGATGAACTCACAGATCGGAAAAAAGTTTCTCAGAAAGATTCTTTCACGTTTTGAACTGATGAAATTTCCTTTATCAGCGTAGGCCTCAAGGCGATCCAAAGAAGCCGTTCTCAGGTTCCTCAAAGACACTGTTAATGGACTGCTCCACGAAACATAAATGTAACTCTGTGAGATGAATTCACACATCACCAAGAAGTTTCTAAGAAAGCTTCTTTCTACTTTTCTTCTGAGGATGTTTGCTTTGTCACAGTAAGCTTCATTGCACTATGAAGTATCTAATGGCAGATTTCCAGAAAACTGTGTGAACAAAGTGAACACTGAAGAGAAACGTGAAACTCTGTGAGTTGCATTCACACATGGCAATGCAGTTTCTCGGAGATCTTCTCTCTAGTTATTATGTGAGGGTATTTCCTTTTTCACCATAGCCCTCAATGAGCTCCCAAATATCACTTTGCTTAATCCATGAGAACACTGTTAGCAAACTGTTCCAATAAGGGAATGGTGCAACTCTGGGTGATGAAGTCACACATCAGAAAGCAATCTCTCAGAAAGCTTCTGTCTAGTTATTATGTAAGGATATCTCCTTTTTCACCATAGCCCTCAATGAGCTCCCAATATCACTTTGCTTAATCCACGAGAACACTGTTAGCAAACTGTTACAAGAAGGGAAGGGTACAACTCTGGGTGATGAAGTCACACATCCAAAAGCAATCTCTCAGAAAGCTTCTCTCTAATTATTATGTGAGGATATTTCCTTTTTCTCCATGGGCCCCTAAGGGCTCCCAAATATCACTTTGCAGTTTCCACGAAAAGAATGTTAGCAAATTGCTTCCTGAGGCCTAAGTTATAAGTCTGTGAGATGAACTCACAGATCAGAAAGAAGTTTCTCAGAAAGCTTCTTTAACGTTTTGAACTGATGAAATTTCCTTTATCATCCTAGGCCTCAATGGGATCCAACGAAGCCCTTCTCAGGTTCCTCAAAGACAGTGTTAATGGACTGCTCCACGAAACATAAGTGTAACTCTGTGAGATGAATTCACACATTACCAAGAAGTTTCTAAGAAAGTTTCTTTTTACTTTTCTTCTGAGGATGTTTGCCTTGTCACAGTAAGCTTCACTGCGCTATGAACTATGTAATGGCAGATTTCCAGAAAACTGTGTGAACAAACTGATCACTGAAGAGAAACGTGTTACTCTGTGAGTTGCATTTACACATGGCAATGCAGTTTCTCAGAGAGCTTCTATCTAGTTATTATGTGAGGATATTTCCTTTTTAATCATAGTCCTCAATGAGCTCCCAAATATCACTTTGTTTAATCCACGAGAACACTGTTAGCAAACTGTTCAAAGAAGGGAATGGTGCAACTCTGGGTGATGAAGTCACACATCAGAAACCAATCTCTCAGAAAGCTTCTGTCCAATTATCATGTGAGGATATTTCCTTTTTCACCATGGGCCCATAACGGCTCCCAAATATCACATTGTAGTTTCCACGAAAAGAGTGTTAGCAAATTGCTTCCTGAGGCCTAAGTTATAAGTCTGTGAGATGAAGTCATAGATCAGAAAGAAGTTTCTCAGAAAGCTTCTTTCACGTTTTGAACTGATGAAATTTCCTTTATCAGCGAGGCCTCAATGCGATCCAAAGAAGCCCTACTCAGGTTCCTCAAAGACAGTGTTAATGGACTGCTCCACGAAACATAAGTGTAACTCTGTGAGATGAAATTACACATCACCAATAAGTTTCTAAGAAAGCTTCTTTCTACTTTTCTTCAGAGGATGTTTGCTATGTATGCCACAGTAATCTTCATTGTGCTATGAAGTATCTAATGGCAGATTTCCAGAACACTGTGTGAACAAACTGATCACTGAAGAGAAACGTGTAACTCTGTGAGTTGCATTCACACATGGCAATGCAGTTTCTCAGAGAGCTTCTCTCTAGTTATTATGTGAGGATATTTCCTTTTTCACCATAGCCCTCAATGAGCTCCCAAATATCACTTTGCTTAATCCTCGAGAACACTGTTAGCAAACTGTTGCAAGAAGGGAAGGCTGGAACTCTGGGTGACGAAGTCACACATCAGAAAGCAATCTCTCAGAAAGCTTCTCTCTAGTTGTTATGTGAGCATATTTCGTTTTTCACCATGGGCCCCTATGGGCTCCCAAATATCACTTTGCAGTTTCTACGAAAAGAGTGTTAACAAATTGCTTCCTGAGGCCTAAGTTATAAGTCTGTGAGATGAACTCACAGATCAGAAAGAAGTTTCTCAGAAAGCTTCTTTCACGTTTTGAACTGATGAAATTTCCTTTATCAGCGTAGGCCTCAATGCGATCCTAAGAAGCCCTCCTCAGGATCCTCAAAGACAGTGTTAATGGACGGCTCCACGAAACATAAGTGTCACTCTGTGAGATGAATTCACACATCACCAAGTAGTTTCTAAGAAAGCTTCTTTCTAGTGTTCTTCTGAGGACGTTTGCTTTGTCACAGTAAGCTTCATTGCGCGATGAAATATCTAAAGGCAGATTTCCAGAAAACTGTGTGAACAAAGTGATTACTGAAGAGAAACGTGTAACTCTGTGATTTTCATTCACACATGGTAATGCAGTTTCACAGAGAGCTTCTCTCTAGTTATTATGTGAGGATATTTCCTTTTTCACCATAGTCCTCAATGAGCTCCCAAATATCACTTTGCTTAATCCACGAGAGCACTGTTAGGAAACTGTTGCAAGAAGGGAAGGGAGCAACTCTGGGTGATGAAGTCACACCTCAGAAGACAATCTCTCAGAAAGCTTCTCTCTAGTTGTTATGTGAGGATATTTCCTTTTTCACCATGGGCCCCTAAGGGCTCCCAAATATCACTTTGCCGTTTCCACGAAAAGAGTGATAGCAAATTGCTTCCTGAGGCCTAAGTTATAAGTCTGTGAGATGAACTCGCAGATCAGAAAGAAGTTTCTCAGAAAGCTTCTTTCACGTTTTGAACTGATGAAATTTCCTTTATCAGCGTAGGTCTCAATGCGATCCGAAGAACCCCTTCTCAGGTTCCTCAAAGACAGTGTTCATGGACGGCTCCACGAAACATAAGTGTAACTCTGTGAGATGAATTCACACATTATCAATAAGATTCTAAGAAATCTTCTTTCTACTTTTCTTCTGAGGATGTTTGCTTTGTCACAGTAAGCTTCATTGCGCTATGAAGTATCTAATGGCAGATTTCCAGAAAACTGTGTCAACAAAGTGATCACTGAAGAGAAACGTGTAACTCTGTGAGTTGCATTCACACATGGTAATGCAGTTTCTCAGAGAGCTTCTCTCTAGTTATTATGTGAGGATATTTCCTTTTTCACCATAGCCCTCAATGAGCTCCCAAATATCACTTTGCTTAATCCACGAGAACACTGTTAGCAAACTGTTGCAAGAAGGTAAGTGTGCAACTCTGGGTGATGCAGTCACACATCAGAAAGCAATCTCTCAGAAAGCTTCTCTCAAGTTGTTATGTGAGGATACTTCCTTTTTCACCATGGGCCCCTATGGGCTCCCAAATATCACTTTGCAGTTTCCACGGAAAGAGTGTTAGGAAATTGCTTCCTGAGGCCTAAGTTATCAGTCTGTGAGATGAACTCACAGATCAGAAAGAAGTTTCTCAGAAAGCTTCTTTCACGTTTTGAACTGATGAAATTTCCTTTATCAGCGTAGGCCTCAATGCGATCCAAAGAAGCCCTTCTCAGGTTCCTCAAAGACAGTGTTAATGGACTGCTCCACGAAACATATGTGGAACTCTGTGAGATGAATTCACACTTTACCAAGAAATTTCTCAGAAAGCTTCTTTCTACTTTTCTTCTGAGGATGTTTGCTTTGTCACACTAAGCTTCATTGTGCTATGAAGTATCTAATGGCAGATTTCCAGAAAACTGTGTGAACAAACTGATCACTGAAGAGAAACGTGTAACTCTGTGAGTTGCATTCACACATGGCAATGCAGTGTCTCAGAGAGCTTCTCTCTAGTTATTATGCGAGGATATTTCCTTTTTCACCATAGCCCTCAATGAGCTCCCAAATATCATTTTGCTTAATCCACGAGAACACTGTTAGCAAATTGTTCCAAGAAGGGAAGGGTGCAACTCTGGGTGATGAAGTCACACATCAGAAAGCAATCTCTCAGAAAGCTTCTCTCTAGTTATTATGTGAGGATATTTCCTTTTTCACCATGGGCCCCTATGGGCTCCCAAATATCTCTTTGCAGTTTCCACGAAAAGAGTGTTAACAAATTGCTTCCTGAGGCCTAAGTTATATGTCTGTGAGATGAACTCACAGATCAGAAAGAAGTTTCTCAGAAAGATTCTTTCACGTTTTGAACTGATGAAATTTCATTTATCAGCGTAGACCTCAAAGCGATCCAAAGAAGCCCTTCTCAGGTTCCTCAAAGACAGTGTTAATGGACTGCTCCATGAAACATAAGTGTAACTCTGTGAGATGAATTCACACATCACCAAGAAGTTTCTAAGAAAGCTTCTTTCTACTTTTCTTCTGAGGATGTTTGCTTTGTCACGGTAAGCTTCATTGCGCTATGAAGTTTCTAATGGCAGCTTTCCAGAAATCTGTGTGAACAAACTGATCACGGAAGAGAAACGTGTAACTCTGTGAGTTGCATTCACACATGGCAAGGCAGTTTCTCAGAGAGCTTCTCTCTAGTTATTATGTGAGGATATTTCCTTTTTCACCATAGCCCTCAATGAGCTCCCAAATATCACTTTGCTTAATCCGCGAGAATACTGCTAGCAAACTGTTCCAAGAAGGGAAGTGTGCATCTCTGGGTGATGAAGTCACACATCAGAAAGCAATCTCTCAGAAAGCTTCTCTCTAGTTATTATGTGAGGATATCTCCTTTTTCACCATGTTCCCCTATGGGCTCCCAAATATCACTTTGCAGTTTCCACGAAAAGAGTGTTAGCAAATTGCGTCCTGAGGCCTAAGTTATAAGTCTGTGAGATGAACTCACAGATCAGAAAGAAGTTTCTCAGAAAGCTTCTTTCACGATTGGAACTGATGAAATTTCCTTTATCAGCGTAGGCCTCAAAGCGATCCAAAGAAGCCCTGCTCAGGTTCCTCAAAGACAGGGTTAATGTACTGCTCCACGAAACATAAGTGTAACTCTGTGAGATGAATTCACACATTACCAAGAAGTTTCTACGAAAGCTTTTTTGTACTTTTCTTCTGAGGATGTTTGCTTTGTCACAGTAATCTTCATTGTGCTATGAAGTATCTAATGGCAGATTCCCAGAAAACTGTGTGAACAAAGTGAACACTGAAGGGAAAAGTGAAACTCTGTGAGTTGCATTCACACATGGCAATGCAGTTTCTCAGAGAGCTTCTCTCTACTTATTATGTGATTGTATTTCCTTTTTCACCGTAGCCCTCAATGAGCTCCCAAATATCACTTTGCTTAATCCACGAGAACACTGTTAGCAAACTGTTCCAAGAAGGGAAGGGTGCAACTCTGGGTGATGAAGTCACACATCAGAAAGCAATCTCTCAGAAAGCTTCCCTCTAGTTGTTATGGGAGGATATTTCCTTTTTCACCATGGGCCCCTATGGGCTACCAAATATCACTTTGCAGTTTCCACGAAAACAGTGTTAGCAAATTACTTCCTGAGGCCTAAGTTATACGTCTGTGAGATGAACTCACAGATCGGAAAAAAGTTTCTCAGAAAGATTCTTTCACGTTTTGAACTGATGAAATTTCCTTTATCAGGGTAGGCCTCAAGGCGATCCAAAGAAGCCGTTCTCAGGTTCCTCAAAGACACTGTTAATGGACTGCTCCATGAAACATAAATGTAACTCTGTGAGATGAATTCACACATCACCAAGAAGTTTCTAAGAAAGCTTCTTTCTACTTTTCTTCTGAGGATGTTTGCTTTGTCACAGTAAGCTTCATTGCACTATGAAGTATCTAATGGCAGATTTCCAGAAAACTGTGTGAACAAAGTGAACACTGAAGAGAAACGTGAAACTCTGTGAGTTGCATTCACACATGGCAATGCAGTTTCTCAGAGAACTTCTCTCTAGTTATTATGTGAGGGTATTTCCTTTTTCACCATAGCCCTCAATGAGCTCCCAAATATCACTTTGCTTAATCCATGAGAACACTGTTAGCAAACTGTTCCAATAAGGGAATGGTGCAACTTTGGGTGATGAAGTCACACATCAGAAAGCAATCTCTCAGAAAGCTTCTGTCTAGTTATTATGTGAGGATATTTCCTTTTTCACCATAGCCCTCAATGAGCTCCCAATATCACTTTGCTTAATCCACGAGAACACTGTTAGCAATCTGTTACAAGAAGGGAAGGGTACAACTCTGGGTGATGAAGTCACACATCCAAAAGCAATCTCTCAGAAAGCTTCTCTCTAAATATTATGTGAGGATATTTCCTTTTTCACCATGGGCCCCTAAGGGCTCCCAAATATCACTTTGCAGTTTCCACGAAAAGAATGTTAGCAAATTGCTTCCTGAGGCCTAAGTTATAAGTCTGTGAGATGAACTCACAGATCAGAAAGAAGTTTCTCAGAAAGCTTCTTTAACGTTTTGAACTGATGAAATTTCCTTTATCATCCTAGGCCTCAATGGGATCCAACGAAGCCCTTCTCAGGGTCCTCAAAGACAGTGTTAATGGACTGCTCCACGAAACATAAGTGTAACTCTGTGAGATGAATTCACACATTACCAAGAAGTTTCTAAGAAAGTTTCTTTTTACTTTTCTTCTGAGGATGTTTGCCTTGTCACAGTAAGCTTCACTGCGCTATGAACTATGTAATGGCAGATTTCCAGAAAACTGTGTGAACAAACTGATCACTGAAGAGAAACGTGTTACTCTGTGGGTTGCATTTACACATGGCAATGCAGTTTCTCAGAGAGCTTCTATCTAGTTATTATGTGAGGATATTTCCTTTTTAATCATATTCCTCAATGAGCTCCCAAATATCACTTTGTTTAATCCACGAGAACACTGTTAGCAAACTATTCCAAGAAGGGAAGGGTGGAACTCTGGGTGATGAAGTCACACATCAGAAAGCAATCTCTCAGAAAGCTTCTCTCTAATTATTATGTGAGGATATTTCCTTTTTCACCATAGCCCTCAATGAGCTCCCAAATATCACTTTGCTTAATCCACGAGAACACTGTTAGCAAACTGTTCAAAGAAGGGAATGGTGCAACTCTGGGTGATGAAGTCACACATCAGAAACCAATCTCTCAGAAAGCTTCTCTCTAATTATCATGTGAGGATATGTCCTTTTTCACCATGGGCCCATAACGGCTCCCAAATATCACATTGTAGTTTCCACGAAAAGAGTGTTAGCAAATTGCTTCCTGAGGCCTAAGTTATAAGTCTGTGAGATGAAGTCATAGATCAGAAAGAAGTTTCTCAGAAAGCTTCTTTCACGTTTTGAACTGATGAAATTTCCTTTATCAGCGAGGCCTCAATGCGATCCAAAGAAGCCCTTCTCAGGTTCCTCAAAGACAGTGTTAATGGACTGCTCCACGAAACATAATTGTAACTCTGTGAGATGAAATTACACATCACCAATAAGTTTCTAAGAAAGCTTCTTTCTACTTTTCTTCAGAGGATGTTTGCTATGTATGCCACAGTAATCTTCATTGTGCTATGAAGTATCTAATGGCAGATTTCCAGAACACTGTGTGAACAAACTGATCACTGAAGAGAAACGTGTAACTCTGTGAGTTGCATTCACACATGGCAATGCAGTTTCTCAGAGAGCTTCTCTCTAGTTATTATGTGAGGATATTTCCTTTTTCACCATAGCCCTCAATGAGCTCCCAAATATCACTTTGCTTAATCCTCGAGAACACTGTTAGCAAACTGTTGCAAGAAGGGAAGGCTGGAACTCTGGGTGATGAAGTCACACATCAGAAAGCAATCTCTCAGAAAGCTTCTCTCTAGTTGTTATGTGAGCATATTTTGTTTTTCACCATGGGCCCCTATGGGCTCCCAAATATCACTTTGCAGTTTCCACGAAAAGTGTGTTAGCAAATTGCTTCCTGAGGCCTAAGTTATAAGTCTGTGAGATAAACTCACAGATCAGAAAGAAGTTTCTCAGAAACCTTCTTTCACGTTTTGAACTGATGAAATTTCCTTTATCAGCGTAGGCCTCTTGCGATCCAAAGAAGCCCTTCTCAGGTTCCTCAAAGACAGTGTTAATGGACTGCTCCACGAAACATAAGTGTATCTCTGTGAGATGAATTCAGACATTACCAAGAAATTTCTAAGAAAGCTTCTTTCTACTTTTCTTCTGAGGATGTTTGCTTTGTCACAGTAACCTTCATTGTGCTATGAAGTATCTAATGGCAGATTTCCAGAAAACTGTGTAAACAAACTGATCACTGAAGAGAAACGTGTAACTCTGTGAGTTGCATTCACACATGGCAATGCAGTTTCTCAGAGACCTTCTCTCTAGTTATTATGTGAGGATATTTCCTTTTTCACCATAGCCCTCAATGAGCTCCCAAATATCACTTTGCTTAATCCACGAGAACACTGTTAGCAAACTGTTGCAAGAAGGGAAGGGTGCAACTCTGGGTGATGAAGTCACACATCAGAAAGCAATCTCTCAGAAAGCTTCTCTCTAGTTGTTATGTGCGGATATTTCCTTTTTCACCATAGGCCCCTATGGGCTACCAAATAACACTTTGCAGTTTCCACGAAAAGAGTGTTAGCAAATTGCTTCCTGAGGCCTAAGTTATAAGTCTGTGAGATGAACTCACAGATCAGAAAGAAGTTTCTCAGAAAGCTTCTTTCACGTTTTGAACTGATGAAATTTCCTTTATCAGCATAGGCCTCAATGCGATCCAAAGAAGCCCTTCTCGGTTTCCTCAAAGACAGTGTTAACGGACTGCTCCACGAAACATAAGTGTAACTCTGTGAGATGAATTCACACATCACCAGGAAGTTTCTACGAAAGCCTCTTTCTACTTTTCTTCTGAGGATGTTTGCTTTGTCACTGTAAGCTTCATTGCGCTATGAAGTATCTAATGGCAGATTTCCAGAAAACTGTGTGAACAAACTGATCACTGAAGAGAAACGTGTAACTCTGTGAGTTGCATTCACACATGGCAATGCAGTTTCTCAGAGACCTTCTCTCTAGTTATTATGTGAGGATATTTCCTTTTTCACCATAGCCCTCAATGAGCTCCCAAATATCACTTTGCTTAATCCACGAGAACACTGTTAGCAAACTGTTGCAAGAAGAGAAGGGTGCAACTCTGGGTGATGAAGTCACACATCAGAAAGCAATCTCTCAGAAAGCTTCTCTCTAGTTATTTTGTGCGTATATTTCCTTTCTCACCATATCCCTCAAAGAGCTCCCAAATATCACTTTGCTGAATCCATGAGAACACTGTTAGCAAAGTGTTCCCAGAAGGGAAGGGTGGAAGTCTGGGTGATGAAGTCAAACCTCAGAAAGCCATCTCTCAGAAAGCTTCTCTCTAATTATTATGTGAGGATATTTCCTTTTACACCATGGGCCCCAATGGGCTTCCAAATGTCTCTTTTCAGATTCCACGAAAGGAGTGTTAGGAAACTGCTTCCTGAGGACTAATTTGTAACTCTGTGAGATGAAGTCACATATCACAAAGAAGTTTCTCAGAAGTCTTCTTTATCGTTTTAATGGGAGGATATTTTCTTTGGCCCCATAAACTTCAAAGGGATCCGTAATATCAGTTCTCAGATTTCACACAATAGGTCTAGTCAACGGCCCCAGGTAATACTGCTGTAATTCAGTGGGTGGAATTCACACATCACAACGCGATTTCTCAGAAAGTTTCTTGCCTTATGAAGATGAGGTTATTTGTGGTCTCAGAGCGCCACCGTGTGTCTTATTGCAGATTCTGCGAAAACTCGGTTAGCAAGCTTCTCAGTGAAAACAACCATGGAGCCCTGTGGGCTGAACTCACCCACAGCAAGGACGTTTCTGAGAAGGTTTCTCTGCAGATTTGTCCGAGGATACTTCCTTATTCACCATGGGATTCAACGATATCCAAGACATCACTTATGAGATTCCACGAAATGAGTGCTACCCCATGAAAGGGGGGTATAACACTGTGAAATGAATTCACACATCACAAAGCAGTTTCTCAGAAAGCTTCATTCTGGGTTTTTCTCGGAGGATATTTCCTTTGTCCTTCTACTCTCAAAACCATCGGAAATATCACTTCTCAGAATCCACGGAAGCAGTCCTAGGATACGGCTCCAAGAAATAGTGGTGTAACTCTGAGAGATGAAGTCACACATCAGAAAGCAAATTCTCGGAAAGCTTCTTTCACTTTCTGATCTGAGGATTTACCTTTGTCACCGTCGGCTGCAGAGCGCTAAGAAGTTTCCCATTGCAGATTTGAAGAAAACTGTGCAAGCAAACGGATCACTGAGGAGAAACGTAACTCTGTGAGTTGCATTCACACATCGCAAAGCAGTTTCTAAGAAAGTTTCTTTCCAGTTTCTCTCTGAGGATATTTAACTTTTCACCATAGCCCTCAATGAGCTCCCAAATATCACTTTGCTTAATCCACGAGAACATTGTTAGCAAACTGTTCCAAGAAGGGAAGGCTGGAACTCTGGGTGATGAAGTCACATATCAGAAAGCAATCTCTCATAAAGCTTTTCTCTACTTATTATGTGAGGATATTTCCTTTTTCACAATGGGCCCCTAAGGGTTCCCAAATATCACTTTGCAGTTTCCACGAAAAGAGTGTTAGCAAATTGCTTCCTGAGGCCTAAGTTATAAGTCTGTGAGATGAACTCACAGATCAGAAAGAAGTTTCTCAGAAAGCTTCTTTCACGTTTTGAACTGATGAAACTTCCTTTATCAGCGTAGGCCTCAATGCGATCCAAAGAAGCCCTTCTCAGGTTCCTCAAAGACAGTGTTAATGGACTGCTCCACGAAACATAAGTGTAAATCTGTGAGATGAATTCACACATCACCAAGTAGTTTCTAAGAAAGCTTCTTTCTACATTTCTTCTGAGGATGTTTGCTTTGTCACAGTAAGCTTCATTGCGCTATGAAGTATCTAATGGCAGATTTCCAGTAAACTGTGTGAACAAGCAGATCACTGAAGAGAAACGTGTAACTCTGTGAGTTGCATTCACACGTGGCAATGCAGTTTCTCAGAGAGCTTCTCCCTAGTTATTATATGAGGATATTTCCTTTTTCACCATAGCCCTCAATGAGCTCCCAAATATCACTTTGCTTAATCCACGAGAACACTGTTAGCATACTGTTCCAAGAAAGGAAGGGTGCAACTCTGGGTGACGAAGTCACACATCAGAAAGCCATCTCTCAGAAAGCTTCTCTCTAGTTATTATGTGAGGATATTTCCTTTTTCACCATGGGCCCCTATGGGCTCCCAAATATCATTTTGCAGTTTCCACGAAAAGAGTGTTAGCAAATTGCCTCCTGAGGCCTAACTTATAAGTCTGTGAGATGAACTCACAGATCAGAAAGAAGTTTCTCAGAAAGCTTCTTTCACGTTTGAACTGATGAAATTTCCTTTATCAGCGTATCAATGCGATCCAAAGAAGCCCTTCTCAGGTTCCTCAAAGACAGTGTTAATGGACTGCTCCACGAAACATAAGTGTAACTCTGTGAGATGAATTCACACATCACCAAGAAGTTTCTAAGAAAGCTTCTTTCTACATTTCTTCTGAGGATGTTTGCTTTGTCACAGTAAGCTTCATTGCGCTATGAAGTATCTAATGGCAGATTTCCAGAAACACTGTGTGAACAAACTGATCACTGAAGAGAAACGTGTAAGTCTGTGAGTTGCATTCAACATGGCAATGCAGTTTATCAGAGAGCTCTCTCTAGTTATTGTGTGAGGATAATTCCTTTTTCCATAGCCCAATGAGCTCCCAAATATCACTTTGCTTAATCCACGAGAGCACTGTTAGCAAACTGTTGCAAGAAGGGAAGGGAGCAACTCTGGGTGATGAAGTCACACTCAGAAAGCAATCTCTCAGAAAGCTTCTCTCTATTGTTATGTGAGGATATTTCTTTTTCACCATGGGCCCCTATGGGCTACCAAATATCACTTTGCAGTTTCAACGAAAAGAGTGTTAGCAAATTACTTCCTCAGGCCTAAGT
>NC_044554.1:43508542-43566042 GCF_007565055.1 Rhinopithecus roxellana
AGGAGAAGGAAAAAAGGAGGGAAGGAAGGAGAGGAAAGGAGGACAGGAGGAGAAAGAACAAAGAAAGAGATAAGAAAGAGACAAAGAAAGAAGGGAGGGAGGAAGAGGAGGGCGGGAGGAAGGAAGGCAAGGATACTAAGGGAGGGAGGGAGGAAGGAAAGAATGGAGAGGAAAGAACGAACGAGAAAGAAGAAAGGAAAAGAAAGAAAGAACGAAAAACAATCAAAGGAAGAAGAAAGAAGAAAGAGAAAGAAAAAGAAAAGAAAAGAAACGAAAGAAGAAAGAAAGAAAAAGAAAGAAAGAAAAGAAAGAAAGAAAGAGAAAAGAAGAAAGAAAGCAAAGAAAGAAAGAAAGAAAGAAAGAAAAGAAGAAAGAAGAAAAGAAGAAAGAAAGAAAGAAAGAAAGAGAAAGAAAGAAAAAGAAAAAGAAAAAAAAAGAAGAAAAGAAAAAGAAAAGAAAAGAAAGAAAAGAAAAAGAAAGAAAGAAGAAAGAGAAGAAAGAAAGAAAGAAAGAAGAGAAAGAAAGAAAAGAAAGAAAGAAAGAACAAAGAAAGAGAAAGAAAGAAGAGAGAAAGAAAGAAAGAAAACGAAAGAAACAGAAAAAAAGAAGAAAGAAGGAAAAAAAAAGAAGGAAGGAAAGAAAGAAGAAAGGAAGGAAGGAAGGAAGAAGGAAGGAAGGAGGGAAGGAAGGAAGGAAGGAAGGAAGGAAGGAAGGAAGGAAGGAAGTTGAATTGTGATCTGCAAACTCCATTGAAGAATCTGATGAAAGGCATAACATATTTTAGGAAGATTTATATTCAAATTTTTTTTTAAATTTACACTTTAGTTATCTAATTCAGTTGGGTGGAGTATGTCTTCCCATGGTCACCTAAAATAAATGACATGCCTCTATAGTTTGGGGAAAAAATGTACACAGGTAGAAAGCATTTGAACAATTTATAAAGTCACTGGCTTTGCCCACATAGAGGACATTTATTTTCTCTAGGCACTTCTGCTGAGTTTAACCCAAGTGCAAGGAATGACTTAATTTGCAACTAAAAGATGGAAAAAGCTTTAGTCAAAAACCTCTCTATGTAGCAAAAAAAAAAAAAAAAAAAAAAAAAAATGTATTAAGAATATTAATATACCCTCTTCAGGGGCCCTCTAAAAATCTTTAGTAGTATTTTCCAATTGCTGGCAAATAATTATTAACCAGACTTTTTCTTTAAGGGCTGTTCTTGGATATGATTATCACCAATCATTTTGAGAGGAGTCCCAGATTTGCCTGTGTCTTAGTACCTTTTTCTCTGAGTGGAGATTAAGGGCTGTATGGGGAAATAATATTGATTTATCCAAATGGATTTGTTTTGCAAGGTGAAAATAATCCTATAACATCACTGTGTAAATATGGATGAGCAATTGACCATGTAATTAACTCCCCATTCTTTCTGCTACATCTAGTTTGTTGCTTAGTGCGTCTGTCAGTAAATCCGTATTATAACGCAGTATATTGTATGACAGGCAAGGAATTTTTAGGATGATCCTTTAACAAGTTTTTCAAATTCAAAAGATCATCAGGACATGAACATGATGGAAGAGGGCATCTCCATACCCAAGGAGCTAGGACACCATTATGCCACCTCTCAAACCATGTGGCAACTCACTTCCTTCCCGGGCATTTCAGTGACTTCTTTTTTGTTTGTTTGTTTGTTTGTTTGTTTGAGATGCAGTCTTGCTCTTGTTGCCCAGGCTGGAGTATAGTGGTACGATCTCAGCTCACTGCAACCTCCACCTCCCAGGTTCAAGTGATTCTCCTGCCTCAGCCTCCCAAGTAGCTGGGATTACAGGCACCCACCATCACACATGACTAATTTCTGTGTTTTTAGTAGAGACAAGGTTTCACCATGTTGACCAGGTTGGTCTCGAACTCCTGACCTTGTGATCCACCCGCCTCAGCCTCCCAAAGTGCTGGAATTACAGATGTGAGCCACCGCACCTGGCCAGTGACTTCTAACTATATCTGTCTTTGCTTCCTGGTCTGTCGCTCCACCAACATGAGTCCCTCTACCAAGATGAGTCAGTTATGGGCCAGCAAGACCCTTTGGATCCAGGATAGAGGGGAAATCACAAAGCAGAAATGACTTCTGCTTTGAAGCTAGATAGATCTGAATTAAAATCTTATATTACTATCTGCTAGCCACGTGATCTTGGGCAATTGTAAGTATCCCCCAAAGAAGAGTCTAGTTCCCTTAGTAGATTTGTGTTCCCTAATCCCACTGGAGAGGCCAAGTTCTCCTTTATTTGTAATGTGAACTTGAAGCACTTGGTTTAAGATGGCATCCTTCAGGTTTCCCCACTGATTATAAAGTTATTTTTTCATTGTAATAAATAGAGACTTGGTGAAGGGATACTTTGACACTATGTAAATATCTCATTCCTCCTTAAATGTTCAGCCTAGTTTTAGCATCTATTATTACTTTGTAACTAAGCCAGTTATTACTCTGATGATTTTCTACCTTAATTCTCTCTCCGTTTGTTAGTGGCTTTCTACTATAAGAGTTTTTTTGTTTTTGTTTTTTTTTCTTTTTTCTTTTTTTGAGACTGAGTCTCATTCTGTCGCCCAGGCTGGAGTGCAGTGGCGCGATCTTGGCTCACTGCAAGCTCTGCCTCCCGAGTTCACGCCATTCTGCTGCCTCAGTCTCCCAAGTAGCTGGGACTACAGGTGCCCACTACTACGCCTGCCTAAATTTTTTGTATTTTTAGTAAAGAAGGAGTTTCACCGTGTTAGCCAGGATGGTCTCGATCTCCTGAACCTCGTGATCTACCCGCCTCAGCTTCCCAAAGCTGGGATTACAGGGATGAGCCACTGCGCCAGGCCAAGAAAGAGCTTGTTTGTTTGTTTGCTCATATTTTTTGTTTTGGTTTGGTTTTTGAGACAGGGCCTCACTCTGTCACCCATGCTGGAGTGCCATGTCACAATCAGAGCTCACTGCAGTTTCAACCTCCCAGGCTCAAGCAATCCTCCCACATCAGCCTCCTGAGTAGCTGAGACTATAGGTGTGTACCACCATGCCTGCCTTTTTTTTGTTGTTGTTTTTTTGGGTTTTTTTTTTGTAGAGATGGGGTTTCCCCCATGTTGTCCAGGCTGGTCTCAAACTCCTGGCCTCAAGCAATCCTCCCACCTTAGCCTCCCAAATTGCTGGGATTACACCCCTGTAAGGGGTGAGCCACTGTGCCCAGCCTGTTTGCTTGTATATTGTCATTGTGGATGCACGAATTCTGATTTTACTCAATTTGTTGCTCACATTGTTCCAGATTTGGCCAGTGGGAATTCCTTTAAGCTGGCACTTATGTCTTTTTATGTGTCCTCCTGGCTTTTTGAAAAATTTTGTATTCTCTTGTACAACGTGATGTTGTAAGTTTCTCTTGTAAGTTTCTTGCTCTAGCCCTGGAATCAACCACTTCCCCCAAGGTCTAGTTGTATTTATATTACTAAACAATGTGCATGGTACACTCAGCTGATCACTGGCCTCCAGGGACCCAATCCTGAGTCCCCCTTCTTTTAGGAACTCACTTCTCCCCAAGCCCCACGCCTCCCTAACATGCTCCTTTCAAAAACGGGCAGCTTTGCGGTGAGCCGAGATCACACTGCTAGACTCCAGACTGGGGGCGATAGAACGAGACTCCATCTCAACAAAGACAACAACAAAAAAGGCAGCTTAACTCAGTCCACTGTGGATTAGACAACTTACATTTCATCAGAACTTTGCCACTCATTAGCTGCAGAACTTTAGGCAAGTCCTTTAAAGTCCTGAGAAATGGAGTCAAGGATAACTTTATGGCACTGTTGCAGGTAACAGAGATAATGTTTCTGAAGCACTGGAACACCATATTTTCCTTAAAGGAGGCTTTGACAATTTTAGTACACTGCTCCCAAGGAGGGAAATCCATGAAATTAGATTCTAAACTATACACAAAGCCATGAATTTCAATGAACTTTTCATAATCAATGTAGCCATTTACAAATATGATATTTTATTAAAACTTTTAAAGTGAGCCGGGTGAGGTGGCTCACGCCTGTAATCCTAGTGCTTTGAGAGGTCCAGGTGGGCAGATCACGAGGACAGCAGATTGAGACCATCCTGGCCAACATGGTGAAACCCTGTCTCTAGTAAACATGCAAAAATTAGCTAGGTTTGGTGACCCGCACCTTAGTCCCAGCTACTCAGGAGGCTGAGGCAGGAGAATCGCTTGAACCCAGGAGGTGGAGGTTGCAGTGAGCCGAGATTGCCCCATTACACTTCAGCCTGGGTGACAGAGAGAGACTCTGTCTCAAAAAAAAAAGAAAAAAGAAAGAAAGAAAGAGAAAGAAGAAAAGAAAGACGAAAGAAAGAAAGAAAGAACGAAAGAAAGAAAGACAGAAGAAAAAGAAAAAGAAAGAAAGTAAAGAAAGAAAGAAAGAAGTGGAGGGAGGGAGGGAGGGAGGGAGGTGGGAGGGAGTGAGGGCGGGGGGAGGGAGGGAGGGATGGACCGGGCCCCCCTCCCCCCTTCCTTCCTTCCTTCCTTCCTTCCTTCCTTCCTTCCTTCCTTCCTTCCTTCCTCTCTTGATCTAATAACTGGTATTTTAGTAGACCATCTAAGCGGAGTGTACTTGGACTAAATGTGTGTCTCTCTGTCTGCACCCTGATTGGCCTCCTGTGGGCCTTTATTTACCTGTGATGATCCTGGACTCTTGCACACCAGGATAATGAAGTGGATGTGGTGTACCCCTCCCTTGGAGGAGCACAGAATTGAAATTATGGCACGCAAGTGTTGGGGGAATGCCCAGGTTCAGTTCAGAGCCGGAGTCTGAGTCAAGCCAAGGCTTCAGTATGATAAGAGAAACTCCAGAAGGAGGCCATGGGCTGGCAGGAGCTAAGTCACAGCACATAAAAAGGAAGGCGAAGTTGGAAAAGTGGCTCAGATGGATGCTGGACCATCATCCCAACTGTGCTCATTCACAGCTAAATAAGGCAGGTAAAAAAGCTCCTCCTTTTTTCCACACATCTCCACCTACTCCACTCCAATCCCAACCAAACCATAGAAGTATCCAAAGATGGAGGGAAAGACAGACAGGAAGAGGGAAATAGCAGATCAGGCTACAGGTGAATGGTGAAAAGCTTTGCACTGGATGCAAGAATGAAGGTGTTGTTGCTTTTTCAGACACGGCCTCTGTCATCCAGACTGCAGTGCAGTGGCGCCATCATGGCTCACTGCAGTCTTGAACCTGAGCTCAAGCAATCCTCTCACCTCAACCTCCCAAGTAACTGGGATGACAGGCCTGCACCATCACTCTTGGCTAAGAATGAGGTTTTAAATATGACTCAACAGGACTTTTAAGGCCTGAAGATAACTAAAAAGCAATAAAATTGGCCTTCCATGTTGACAGTGATTGTAGAAAGGACACCTCATGATTATGAATACAGATAGTGATTGGAGAAAATAATGAAGCATTTCCTTTTTCTAACTTCCTGAATCCAGCTGCCCTCTAAACTGGATTGTGTCTGTATGCTCATACTGGTTTGATCAGTCTTTTGGATTGATCAGAAACAAAAACTACTTGAAATTATAAAAACTTGCCATATCCTCAAGGAAAGTCCCAGGTAGCCAGACAATACTAGGAAAAGAGCAAGGACTCAAGGACTTTTGAATCACCAACTTAGGTTCAAATCTGAATTCTGTCCCTTCCCTGCTATATAACCTAGGGGAAATCTTTTAACTTAGGTTTGCCTCAGTGGCCCCATTTGTCAAAAAAAAGTAATAATGCCCATTTCACTGGTCTAACATTAAAAATCAAACGTCATCATAGGTGTTATATGCACTAGTATTCACATCTGTTCATTTATCTTCTTCCTGATAGGAAAATCTATACCTATTGCTAATCATTCAGTAGTTCCTTGTTATAACAAACTAAAGAATAATAGGGATTGTGTGTATCTCTGTCTCTGAATTTGTGTGATTTCTATTTATCTACTTATTTACTAGATATTAAATAAGTAGATTAAAAATCTACTAAATAAGTAATTAAAAATCTACTTATTTTTAATTGAAGTAAAACAAACATTTAGAAAGTCACTAATGTACATCTGTATATACCTGTTCTAGTTATCTGATTATCTGCTGGTAAGTAACAAAAATCTCCAAAACTTAGTGGCTAAATAGCAACTTATTTCAAGTTCTGTGGGTTGATTGGATGTAGCCAAGTGGTTCTGTCTTGTGATCTTCCACTGAGCTGCAATCAAGTAGCGGCTGGGCTAGAGGCATCTGAACACTTCTTTACTTACATATATGATGCTTGGGTTGGGATAGTGGAAAAACCGTAGGCTATCATACATCTCTGTCTCCTGTTGTGCTTTCCATGGGGCTAGCATGGTCTTCCTCACAACATGGCAGTCTCAGAATAGTCAGACTGCATTGGCATGGATTTTTCTCTCAAATAGACATTTGAAGAAACCCGGGTGGAAGTGGTAAGGTCTCCAAAGTGCCAGAATGTCAATTGCACCCAATTCTTTCGCATGAGCAAGTCATTAAGGTCATCCTTTCAATCTGTGGGTCATCTTGAGAGTAACACAAGTGCAATCACCATTTAGGTCAAGATATAGAATACTTTCAGCACCCAGAAGTTTCCCTTGTACACCTTCTAAGTCAAATTTTCTCTCTTCCTAGTGATACTTATTTTTAACTTCATATATTTATTTTTAGTATTTATTATCTGAAACACATCCTTCTGAATCCAATAGATGACTTTAGAAAATTTTCTCCTGCTGATACCATGTTAAATTAATTGTACATAAACCCAAGTTAGCATTTTAAGTAGCATTTTTTGATACCACTAAACAGCTCAAAACTTTGTATTGTTTCTTAGTGAATATAAAATCAAATCCAAACTCCTTAGCATGGTTTTCAAGGCCTTTCACATGTATGAAGAAAAGTATTTTAAATATCAATTGACGTATTTTTGTGCATTTCCTGTACTTCTTATTATACAATCACGGCTATTTATTGCCTTAAAATAGGAGTGGGTACATTTTTTCTGTAAAGAGCCAGACAGTAAATATTTTCGGGTTTGTAGGCCCAATGGTCTCTGTTACAAGTACTCTCCTATCCCATTGTAATGTGAAAACAGCTATGGATAATTCTTATATGAGTGAATGTGACTTGTTCCAACAAAACTTTATTTACTGACTCTGAAATTTGAATTTGACCCTTGAGTAACATGAATTTAGGGGCACTGACCCCTGATACAGTAAAAAATCTGAGCAGTGGCTCATGCCTGGAATCTCAGCACTTTGGGAGGCCAAGGCAGGTGGATTATTTCAGGTCAGGAGTTCGAGACCAGCCTGGCTAACATGGTGAAACCCTGTCTCTACTAAAAATACAAAAATTAGCCAGGCGTGGTGGCGGGTGCCTGTAATCCCAGCTACTGGGGAGGCTGAGGCAGGAGAATCACTTGAACCCATGAGGCGAAGGTTGCAGTGAGCCGAGGTCGTCACACCACTGTACTCCAGCCTGGCAATAAGAGTGAAACTCCATCTCAAAAAAAAGAAAAAAGAAAAATTCTGTATAACTCTTGATTCCCCCAAAAACTTAACTACTAATAGGTTACTGTTGACTAGAAGCCTTATTGATAACATAGATAGTCAATTAACACATATTTTGTATCTTACATATATTATATGCTATATTCTTACAAAAAAGTAAGCTAGAGAAAAGAAAATGCTAATAAGAAGATCGTATGGAAGAAAAATACATTTACTGTTTATTAAGGGGAAGTGGATCATCATAAAGGTCTTCATCCTCGTGATCTTCATGTTGAGGAGGCTGAGGAGGATGAGGAAGGGCAGGGGTTGGTCTTGTTGTCTCAGGGGTGGCAGAGGCAGAAGAGGTGGAAGGAGAGGCAGAAGAGTTAGTTACACTCAGTGTAGCTTTTACTGAAAAAAAAGCCATGTATAAGAGGCCCCGTTGCAAATCAAACCAGTGTACTTCAAGGGCCAACTGTTGTTGTCACGTGTTGTGAAATGTTTTTCCTTCGATTATGTATTCAACAATTTAAATATTACAAAAAACCACTGCCAACAATCTGGCTAGGTGCAGTGGCTCATGCCTGTAATCCCAGCATTTTGGGAGACTGAGGTGGGAGAATCACTTGAGGCCAAGAGTTTGAGACCAACCTGGCAACTTAGTGAGACCCCCTCAGTCTCCACAAAAAATAAACAAAATTCACTGGATGTGGTGGTGCCTGTCTGTAGTCCCAGGTACTTGGGAGGCTGAGGTGGGAGGATCACTTGAGCCCAGGAGGTTGAGGCTGCAATGAGTTATGACTGCACCATAGCACTCCAGCCTGGGCAGCAGAGCCAGACCCTGTCTCTACAAAAAGAAGAAATCTTAGCTCGTGAGCCGTACAAAACGGGATGAACAGCATTGGTCTGCCAAGCCTGCCTTAGAAGATGGAGAGTAAGCCCGACACCCAACGCTGGTACTCTTAATGATCACATGCAGGGGAGAAGACACAAGGCAAGAGGTGGCACAGGCGCTGTCTGAGGAAGGGGCAACTATCCCGAGTCTCGGAGAACCCAGGGGAGCCCAGCCAATCCCATTTATTTAAGGGCGCTCTAATTACTGACCACACAGAAAATCTACATTAGCTGTCTTCATTTTTCCTTAGTAGGATGATCTATCAAGACCTGCACCTCATTCACAGATGTCAGGCTGGAATGCTGCCTCTTTGTACCTCTGGATGCCTCTCTGCTTACCCAGATGGCCCTGTATAGACGCCATGCCCAGAACACTCTTAACCTCCCAAACAGACAGTGCTGGGGGAGCAACCATGAGCCAACCACAGGGATGCTACCTGAACGGTACTAAGTGGAGGCATCCAACTGTTTCTACAAGTTGAGGTCATGTTGAAAATCATCTCCAGTCCTCATTCCCCTTATCTGCCTCTTCAACTCACATTCCCTTTGTATATATTCTGTTCATGCCTAGAATAACTTCCTCTCTTCTCTCAATTTCTTCTTGCCTTTCTCTTCATTCAAGTCCTATCCAGGTCTCATATTTCCCATGAGATGATTGTTGGATACAGCGGTGTTTAGGGATGGATAGAGTTTGCTACAGTCACAAGCCATTGCAAATAAACTGTGCATTATCCACCTGCAGCATCTACCTTGCTGTCTTGAACGCTTATATAAATCTCTTCCTAATCACCTTATCTATGCACATGCAGCTTCTTTCTCAACATTGTCCTCCAAGAAACCTCAGTAATTTACTTTGATGTCTCCTTTCCCTTGCCATGCCCATGGGCAAGTTCAGTTATTTCAAAAATATATCTTGAATGTGTTCATTTCTCTCCATCTCCATGATAACCTAAGCCCCTCTAATCGCTTATGGAACAGTCTCCCTCCTGATCTCCCTGCCTCTACCATCTGTTCTGCCCCAGTAGGCCAAGTAATCTGCTTAACATATAAAGCAGAGCAGAGTGATCTGAGCTTGGTCCATCTCTTCAGCTTCATTTGCCTTACTTCCTTCTGTTCTCTGGCTCCTGATGCTCTGGTCATACCAGCCCCCACTAGGTCCTCCAGCAGAACAACTTTCTCTACCCTCTGGACTCTTGGATGTGCATTTTTTTCTCTGCCTGGATCCCTAAATCCTTCCAGATCTCCACCCTCTACCTCAGCAGTCTCCAACCATTTTGGCACCACAGACCGGTTTCCTGGAAGATAATTTTTCCAAAGACTGGTGGTGGAGGGTGAGCGGGTGGGGGATGGTTTTGGCATGATTCAAGCACATTACGTTGATTATACACTTTATTTCTATTTGTATTAGTCAAGGTTCTCTAGAGGGACAGAACTAATAGGACAAATGTATATATAAAGGGGAGTTTATTAAGGAGTACTGACTCACATGATCACAAGGGTCTCACAATAGACCATCTGTAAGCTGAGGATCAAAGAGGCCAGTCCAAGTCCTGAAGCTGAAGAACTTGGAGTCCAGTGTTCAAGGGGAGGAAGCATCCAGCATGGGAGAAAGATGGAGGCCAGAAGACTAAACCAGTCTAGCCTTTCCACATAATTCTGCCTGCTTTTATATGTTGGCTATATTGGCAGTTGATTAGCTGGTGCCCACCCAGATTGAGGGTGGGTCTGCCTCTTCCAGCCACTGACGCAAATGTTAGTCTCCTTTGGCAACACCCTCACAGACACGCCCAGGAACAATACTTTGCATCCTTCAATCCAAACAAGTTGACACTCAATATTCACCATCACACTATTACTATTACACATTATATAATAATACATAATGAAATAATTCTACAACTTACCATCATGTAGAATCTGTGGGAGCCCTGAGCTTGTTTTTCTGCAACTAGACAGTCCTATGTGGGGTGATGGGAGACAGTGACAGATCATCAGGCATTAGATTCTCGTAGGAGCGCACAACCTAGATCTCTCGTATGCACAGTTCACAATGGGGTTTATGCTCCTGCAGGAATTTAATGTTGCTGCTAATCTGAGAGGAGGTGGAGCCCAGGTGGGAATGTGAGTGATGGGGAGTGGCTGTACAGGCAGATGAAGCTTCACTATCTCACCTGCTACTGTGTGGCCTGGTTCCTAACAGGCCATGGAGTGGACCATTACAGGTCTGTGGCCTGAGAACTGGGGACCCCTGCTCTACCTGACAGATCTCCAGTTAAATAGCTGTTCCTCAGCAAGACCTTCCCTGTCTGATTTCTTGAAAGCAGCTCTCCACCCTCTCCCTCCCCTAGGGATTTTCCTTAGACTCCTGTTTGTTTCTTGTAAACACATATCTTGGTTTTTCATTTGTGATGAATTCATGAGCCTATGTATTTACTTGCACTGAACCTCCCCTGTTGTTCCTCTAGTCCCAAGCTTCGGGGGACAGACACATTGCCGGTCGTGCTGACCCCTGAGCCCTTTGTGCAGAATTCAGACAGCGCCCAGGTGACAGCAGGTGTGCAGCAAACATTTGTTAAGTGAGTGAATGGCCAGATGAATAATGCTCTGAAGGTCAGAAGCTGCGCCCTAAACTTCTCCGATGCCTTCACCTGCCTTGTATATTGGAAATATCGCAGAGATGCTAGTTTATTGGCCTTTAAGTAAAATAACAATAACAATTATATTTTCTCATTATATATTCTAATTATATTACTTATAATTATATATCATATAATAATTAATAATACATATACTAATATAATTAATAATAATACATAATTAATATGTTGTTATTAACATAGTATATTAATTATATAATTATGTAATATAATTAATATGATGATACTTATAATATATATTTATCATATGAAATATAAATTAATTATATATTATATGTAAAGATATTTTATATTTTTATAAAAATATATTTTATAATATATAATAAAGATTATATTTTATAATTTATGTATTATATAATATTAAAATATTTACATATTATATATTTATATATAAATATATGTTTTACAACATATATAACATATATAATTATATATGTTTATAATGTATAAACAAACATTATATATACATATTTTTATATATAGATACATAAAATGTATGTATAATTAATTATACATATTCTATATAACTATAATATAATAATCATTATCACCATTATTATTATTTATTAGAGACAGAGTCTCACCCTTTTGCCCAGGCTGGAGCACTGTGGCATAATCCTAGCTTACCACGGCCTCCAATTCCTGGGCTCAAGTGATCCCCCACCTCAGCTTCCCCAGTAGCTGGGACTACAGGTATGAGCTACCATGTCTGGCTAATTTTTGAATTTTTTCTTCAGAGACAAGGTCTCGAATTAAATAAAGCAATGTGAATCCCTGTTTTCATACCCTCTGATTTCCTCCTTGCCCCAAAGTTCACGTAGTTTTATTTCAAAAGTCTTGAAATCTCTGGGAGCCTTTCAACTTTCCTGTCAAAAAAATCTACTTTCTTTTCTTTTTTTTTTTTTTTTTTTTTTTTTGAGATGAAGTCTTGCTCTGTCACCCAGGCTGGAGTGCAGTGGCGTGATCTCAGCTCAATGCTACCTCTGGCTCCCGGGTTCAAGCTATTCTCCTGCCTCAGTCTCCCGAGTAGCTGGGATTACAGGCATATACCACCATGCCTGGTTAATTTTTGTATTTTTAGTAGAGACAGGGTTTCACCATGTTGGCCAGGCTGGTCTCAAACTCCTGACCTCAGGTGATCTTCCCGCCTCGGCCCCCCAAAGTGCTGGGATTACAGGTGTGAGCCACCGCGCCCAGCCCTAATTTCTATTTTTTTTTTTTTCCCAATTTTTGACATTATGTCCAGGCATGGCTGGGAGAGATCCCTCCTGGTGTCTGTCTCTATACATAAAGAGGTTTCATTTAATATTTATATCTGCTTGCGGGAAAAGTGAAAACTTTAGGGAAATATATAGACTTGTCAGTTCCTTCCAAGCCAGGTGTTACAGAACAGAGAAACAGAGTTGTAGGCTAGTGCTGAAAAGTACTTCTATTTTAGGCTAAAGCCTTTATTTGAGACAGGAAAAACTGAGGTCGAGAATTGATATGATCTGAGGCCTTAGCAGAGATGTCTGTTTTGATCCCCTGTCTTAAGTCAACTTACATGTCTGTCCATGAGGTGCAGGGAGCCCCTGCCTCCCTGTCGCCTTCACAGCCATAGTCTTGCCAGCTTGCACTTTGCTCCTGTCCCAGTCCAAGCACTCTTGGGTCCAGCACTTCTTGTTTCTAGTTCTCTGCTCATCTCTTTGAGTTGGCAAAGTTCAGCATCTCTGGTTTTCATTATTGGTGTTCCCTCTAGGTTGGATACGCCCACACATTTGGTATTCTTATCCCAAGGAACCTCGGGAAGCCCCCCTGTAAGATGGACACCTGGTCTGGGAACTGTCCCCACCTCCCACCTCGAAGTATGACAGTTACGAAGCTTCGGTCTCTTAGCTCTAAAGCCTCCCTTCTAAACTTTGCTTTGTGATGCTTGGGACAGGGCTTTGCAAACCACATTTCTGCTCCATGAATGGGCTCCTTATTTATTTATTTATTTATTTATTTATTTATTTATTTATTGAGACGGAGTTTTGCTCTTGTTGCCCAAGGTGGAATGCAATGGCACAATCTCGGCTCACTGCAACTTCTGCCTCCCGGGTTCAAGTGATTCTCCTGTCTCAGCCTCCTGAGTGGCTGGAATTACAAGCACGTGCCACCATGCCAGGCTGATTTTTTGGATTTTTAGTAGAAATGGGGTTTCAGCATGTTAGCCGGGCTGGTCTCAAACTCCTGACCTCAGGTGATCTGCCCACCTCGGTCCCCCAGAGTGCTGGGATTATAGGCATGAGCCACTGTGCCTGGCAGAATGGGCTCCTTATTAAGCTCTGCCCATAAAGGGCACTAGTGGACGTATATCAGGCTGGAGGATTAAGGAGGTGCTGGCTGCTTCACATGGTTTTGTTAAGTTAGAGAAATGGAAACATAAAAGAGATATTGGAATGGAGAAAGAAAGCTGGGAGGGCAAGAAATCTAGGTCATTAGGTCATCCCTGCAATGTGGATGAGTTAGGCGAGGGATCTGCTGACTTCCAGTAAGATGACGCACCTGCCTGGGTGACTGAGCTGGCCTGCGGCAGGGTTCTGTATAACACCTAGCTTCAGCTTCACCGTGTGAAGAGCTGTTTGTGGAGAGGTGAGAAATTGCTGTGAATGACATAGAGGCCAGAGCAGGTGCTAGCTTCAGAGTCTACTAACAGCAAGAACATAAGCTTTACTGTGACACAGCTTATGCCAACGTTGGTGCGGGAAACCCCTTCACCCCAATATCATGTCCAGCTACCAAAATGGCCTCTTCTGGTGTATCAGTCAGGGTCCAGGCAAAGAAAGAACCACACCAGTCATTTAAACAGAGATAATGGAATAGGAGGAGTTAATTAGGCAACTAAAATGGCAAGAAGAAGATTACAGGGAATAGCAATGTGAATAAATAAAGAAATATTGCCACCCTCTGTGGCTGGGAACAAAAGGAAGAGATTGAAGTGATTTGAATGTAGAAGCTGGGGAGCTGGACCTCACACCCCTGAGAAAGGGTGCTACAGGCTGGTGCCGGTGCTATCCATCTTGGTAGTAGGAGCGGGAGGGAAATTAAGTGATGAGGCTAGTTCCACAAAAGTTGAACAAAACTACTAACTGGATTCAATCATTGCTACAGAAAAGAACTGCCACTGCCAAAGTGAAGAAGCACTTCTGGAATAACTTACGTACACACAGGAACAGGAAGAAAAAAAGCCAATGGGAGACAAGTACAAAGTCACATCCACTCTGGTGCTGTCTCTAGGCTGAGAAAGGATTAGAGTTGTCACCAGTAATTAATTTCTGTCCTTCCTGGTACAGTGGGGAGGGGAATATCGTTTTTTTGCTTTTTTGTTTTTTTCCGAAATGGAGTTTCTCTCTTGTTGCCCAGCCTGTAATGCAATGGTGCGATTTCAGCTCATTGCAACTTCTGCTTCCCAGGTTCAGGTGATTCTCCTGCCTCAGCTTCCCAAGTAGCTGGGATTGCAGGCATGCGCCACCACGCCTGGCTAATGTTTGCATTTTTAGTAGGGACAGGGTTTCTCCATGTTGGTCAAGCTGGTCTCGAACTCCTGACCTCAGGTGATCCACGGGAGGGGAATATCTTTACAAAGTTAGATCCTACTCTTAGGTAAACAGGGAGAGGGCAAAGGGCTTTTCTTTCACAGTTGTCTCCCCTTATCCATGGGGGATAGATTCTAAAACCCCCACTGGATGCCTGAAACCATGAATAGTACCAAACCCTATATATACTATGTTTATTCCTATGCATACATACTTGTGGTCAAGTTTAATTTATAGATTAGATATAGCACAATGGACTTTGGGGCCATTATTAAGTAGGATAAGGGTTACTTGAACGTAAGTACTGTGATACTGCGACAACTGGTGTGATAACTGATGCAGTTACTAAGTGGCTGACAGGTGAGTAGTATAGATGGTATAGCTATGCTGGACAAAGCATTCACATCCCAGGTGGGGCACAGAGGATCAGCATGACATTTCATCATGCTACTCAGAACGGTGTGCAACTTTGGGAGGCCGAGGCATGCAGATCATAAGGTCAGGAGAGCGAGACCATCCTGGTCAACATGGTGAAACCCCGTCTCTACTAAAAATATAAAAATTAGCTGAGCATGGTTGTGTGTGCCTGTAATCTCAGCTACTCAGGAGGCTGAGGCAGGAGAATCCCTTGAACCGGGGGGCCAGAGGTTGCAGTGAGCCGAGATCGTGCCACTGCACTCCAGCCTGGCGACAGAGTAAGACTCTGTCTCAAAGAAAAAAAAAAAAAGTATGAATTGCTTATTTCTTAAATGTTCCTTGTAATACTTTTGGGCTGCAGTTGAACACGGGTAAATGAAAACACAGACGGCAAAACTGCAGATAAGGGGGGACTCCTGTATCTGCTTCTTCTCAGTTGCCTTCTGCTCGAAATAATCCTTATACCAAAGTGGCATATTTTGAGGGGGCACATTCTGCTACCCTTCAAAATGTCATCAACAGCATCCCTGTAGTTATAAAAACATGCCTTTGAGACATTCTTTGGGAATATGCAATGCAACGTTAATGTGAGGAGGGAAAATTCTGGCTACAAATAGGACACCCATGCAGTAGACCGTGTGACTTTTGGAGCATTAAGGGCACTCAGCTCAGCTCTGTGGGGCAGAGATGATGGGTAAGAACCCTTGTAGTTGGCTGGGTTTGGAGTGTGCCCTGCATAGACAGCATGCATCTCCCTTCTCCTTCAAACAAGAAAGAGAGACGACTTATTGCAGTGGAAAAACCTCACATCTAAGGGCAGGTGGTAACTCATGTTGTTACCTACACAGTAGGTGGGTTTGATTGCTTTGCAGGTTGTGGTACAATGACCAAAACCAAGGAGGATTTAACAAGAGGATTTTATTCCTTGCAACAAGTAAGGAGGATACTGGGAATAGTCCCCAAAACAGTGCCTCCCCTAACAAAGATGAAAACACTTTGGGAGGCTGAGACAGGCAGATCACAGGGTCAGGAGTTTGACACCAGCCTGGCCAACACAGTGAAACCCTGTCTCCACTAAAAACACAAAAAATTAGCTGGGCGTGGTGGTGGGGGCCTGTCATCCCAGCCACTCAGGAGGTTGAAGCGGAATTGCTTGAACCCAGGAGGCAGAGGTTGCAGGGAGCCAAGATCGCGCCATTGCACTCCAGCCCGGGAGACGGTGCGAGCCTCCATCTCAAAAAACAAAGATGAAAACGTGGCTTTTGTTGGGTTGGCTGGTTGAGTCATTGCATGTAGAAGTGAAGCCAAGGCAGAGCAGGTGCAGTGGTTGGTCATACTTCTATATACGTTGCATATGGAGAAAACGCTGCTTAAGCTCCTCCCTGGGTGCAGTTTTTAGTATAGTAACGAAGGAAATTGGTCAACGCCCAACTCACACATCTCTGGATCAAACTGGGTTTTGTTTTGCCAGGGCTGGTCTTCTTTCTGGAACTTTTCTGAAATAACAAGAAGTCAAGATGCCACAGTCGCCAGTGGGCACTCTTTGACATTGCGAACCTGAAAACCCAAGGACTCTAGTGACAATGTCAGTGTTCCAACTCAGGGGCATGTCTCAACAGATAGTTCCCCAAAGGAAGCAGCTGATGGTCTATTTGAAAGCTATGGCTGCCCACATTTAAAACAACAGCGAGTGATTCCTGACCCTGTATGATTAAGTGCTGCGTCATGCAGCATTGATGGCAAGTGATACACAAGTCAGGAAGGAAGAAAACCTGCTAAACCTCGTGGTCAGCAGGAAATGCGAGTTAGAAGGGCCTTGGCAGGAGAGAAGAGGGCAAACTCAAGGGTGGTGGGGAGGTAATAAAAACAAGTCAAGGAAAATCCTCCCTAGGAATTGAAAATCAATTGCTACATATTTATTGAGTTCATGCGATGTTCTCAACACTGTGCTAAAGGCTGTGGATGGTTAAGAAGCTTTCAAGGAATTTACATCCTGGTTGGGGAAACAGTCAAGACTAGGAGGCTAGGGCAAAAAAGAGGCAGGAGGGTATTCTTTTTTTTTTTTTTTTTTTTTTTTTTTTGAGACTGAGTCTCACTCTGTCACCCAGGCTGGAGTGCAGGGCAGTGGCAGGATCTCGACTCACTGCAACCTCCGCCTCCTGGGTTCACACCATTCTCATGCCTCAGCCTCCCAAGTAGCTGGGACTACAGGTTCCAGCCACCATGCCCAGCTAATTTTTTGTATTTTAAGTAGAGATGGGGTTTCACCGTGTTAGCTAGGATGGTCTCGATCTCCTGACCTCGTGATCCACTCGCCTCGGCCTCCCAAAGTGCTGGGATTACATGCATGAGCCACCGCGCCCAGCCCGACAGGAGGATATTCTGAATGGCAATGAGGTCCCTGTGTACTCCAGCCAGCTTAACTTTGAGACCTGCTCTAGCCATAATGAACAAATTATTGTTTCCCTTCTGTCTTGAGGGGAAGCAATTCTCAACTGTGGAGAATATAGAATTAGAAGATGCAATCTCTGTTTCTTTGAACTGTCTTAACGGAGACACAACATAAGCTGATGGAAACAGAACCTGAGAAAGTCAAAAAACATGGAATTTAGGCTGGCTGCGGTGGCTCACACCTTAATCCCAGCCCTTTGGGACGCAGAGGCGAGTGGATGGCTTGAGCTCAGGAGTTTGAGACCAGCCTAGGACAACATGGCAAGACCCCATCTCTACTGAAAATACAAAAAAGAAAAGAGCCGGGCATGATGGTGCGTGCACCTGTGGTCCCAGCTACTAGGGAAGCTGAGGTGGGAGGATCACTTGAGTCTGGAAGGTAGAGGCTGCAGTGAGCTGGGATCACACCACTGCACTCCAGCCTGGGTGACAGAGCAAGACCCTGTCTCAAACAAACAAACACCCCAGTAACAACAACAAAAAACAAACACCTGGATTTTTAATTCCAGTTCTTACCTGTCTAGTCTGTTCTGTAACCTGGTGTTCTCATTTCCCTATGACCTCTGATGTCGTATTTGAAAAGTCTTATCTGGAGGTCTGAGTCAATGCATGAACTATTGATGAATCCAGTATAGATAGCTCTCTGTTTTCTGTTACAGGTGTACTGCCAATGTTCTGTTTTTGTTTTTGTTTTTGTTGTTTTGTGTGTGGTTTTTTTTTTTTTTTTTTTTTTTTTTTTACACTTATTGGCTTCAACTGGCTCTGATTTTGTCTTATAAAAGAAATAAAATAAAATTACCTGGTCCTCCAATGGCTAAGATTTAAAAAAAGAAAGAAAGAGAGAAAGAAAGCAACAAAGAAAGGAACAAAATGATAGAGAAAAAGATAAGAAGATTAGTGTGAATGTGAAGTAGGAGTAGGAAGAAAAAGAAAGAAATGGCAAGTGAGTCAGAGAAATTGATTTGCAAGCTTAGGCAGAGCTAGGAAGGAAAAGAAAAGGAAGAGGAAGAATCAGAAATGTTTGTATAAGAATAGAAAACTATGTTTGAGTGAAATCAACTGAGTGTGATGGGTGTAATAAAGCTATGTAGTGAAGGTGAAGATGGCTGGTTGATTAAAAGAGAAGTGAATAAGGCAGGGACATTTCATCTGAGAGTAACTAAAGGAGGTGGAAGAAGAGAAACACTGGGTTATAGGGATCATTGCCTCTGCTCAATGTCCTTGCTCATGTATCAGTCAGAACATGCACCAAGCTGCTGTAACAAAGAATCCCAGAATTACCATGACATGAAGAAGAGGAATTGGTTGTTCTCTCAAGTAACAGACAGGAGTTAGCAGATGGTGGAGGTGTGTGGGGAGCTCTGCTCCAGGAAGTTGTAGGATCGTTGGTTCCTTCTCTCCTGGGCTCTAAAGTCCCCTAAAATGTCATACTCATCAGAATGACCAAGTCTAGATGACCACGGTCCAGTCTCTGGAAGGGGAGAGTCTGTGAAGGACAATAATTCCTTTTTAAGGTGGCGATGTAGCATCTCTGCTTATATTTCATTGATGAGAATTTAGTAACACAGCCCCAGGGAAGGCTGGAAAATGTGGTCTGACATTGGGCAACCATGGTTCCTGCTACAATTTAACATTTTAAAACTTTTTTCATTCCCCAGGCATGAGTGGCTCATGCCTGTAATCCCAGCACATTGAAAGGTTGAGGTGGGAGGATCACTTGAGCCCAGGAATATGATACCAGCCTGGGCAACGTAGTGAGATGTCATGCATACTTAAAAAAAAATTAGCTGGGTATAGTGGCGAGTGCCTGTGGTCCCAGCTACTACTATTAGGGGGTGCCTGTGGTCCCAGGTACTAGGGAGGCTGAAGCAGGAGGATTGCTGGAGCCTGGGAGGTTGAAGCCACAGTAAGCCATGATTATACCACTGCACTCCAGCCTGGGCAACAGAGTGAGACCCTGTATCATAAAAAAAAAAAAAAAAAAAAAAAAAAAAGGAAAGAAAGTTTATATTACTCAAAGAAGAAGGGGAGAATGGACTAAGAATGATTTGTGATCATGGCTCACTGTGGCTTCGACCTCCCAGGCTCCAGCAATCCTCCTGCCTCAGCCTCCCTAGTAGCTGGGACCACAGGCACTTGCCACTATACACAGCTATTTTTTTTTTCTTTTAATATGCATGACATCCAACTACATTGCCCAGGCTGGTATTATACTCCTGGGTTCAAATGATCCTCCTACTTCAGCTTCCCAAAATGCTGGGAATACAGGCATGAGCCACCCATGCCTGGAGACTCATAGAAACTTTAAAACATTATATTATAGCAGGAATCATGGTTGCCCAATGTCAGACCATATTTTCCAGCCTTCCCCGGGGCTGTGTTACTAACAGGGAAGAGGACAATTAGTCTCCGATTCAGACCAGTTCTGCTCATCTTTGTCAAGATAGATTATAGCGCATAAGGCCAGGAGTGACCTTGGGAAGGCATTCCTTTATAGATGGGGAGCTATGAGACTAGGTATAGTGCCTCATGTGTGCAAGGCACTGGCTGAGAGCTTAGGTAAGTATTTTGTGTACATCTTATTAATATCATACTACTATTTTCTTTTTCTTTTCTTTTCTTTTTTTTTTTTTTTTTTAAGACGGAGTCTTGATCAGTTGCCCAGACTGGAGTGCAGTAGCACCATCTCAGCTCACTGCAACCTCTGCCTCCTGGGTTCAAGTGATTCTCCTGCCTCGGCTTCCCAGTAAGTGGGATTACAGGCGTGCACCACCACATCTGGCTAATTTTTTTGAATTTTTAGTAGAGAGTTTCACCATGTTGGCCAGGCTGTTCTTGAATCCCCTGACCGCAAATGATTCATCCGCCTCGGCCTCCCAAAGTGCTGAGATTACAGGCGTGAGCCACCGTGCCCGGCCACGTGCTATTATTTTCATAAGTGAGGTTCAGCAAAAGGATCTTCTTGGGATCACACAGCAAGTACATTGCAGCACTCAGTGGACCTGCACTGGGACCCAATAGAGCACCCCTGTTCATAATCTGGCTGCACTGCCTAAGATAGCCCTATGGCATAGGAATTCTTTTTTTTTTTTTTCATTCACTCTTTCTTTTTTTGTGAATGTATGTGACAGAGTCTTGCTCTGTCGCCCAGGCTGGAGTGTAGTGGCACGATCTCGGCTCACTGCAATCTTCGCCTCCCAGGTTCACGCCATTCTCCTGCCTCAGCCTCCTAAGTAGCTTGGGACTGCAGGCGCCAACCCCCATGTCCAGCTAATTTTTTGTATTTTTAGTAGAGATGTGGTTTCACCGTGTTAGCCAGGATGGTCTCGATCTCCTGACCTTGTGATCCACCTGCCTTGGCCTCCCAAAGTGCTGGAATTACAGGCGTGAGCCACCGCGGTTGGCCAGGATAGGCATTGTTAACATCTCCATTTTACATGAGTAAAATAAGGATCGGAGTGGCTAACTAACTTGCTCAAGGTCTTACTCCCAATAAGTGGCAGTGATGGGATTTGCACCTGGCAGGCAGGTGTAGCACTCATCCCCCTCACCCATTGGCTGTACTACCACCTGGGGCAGCTTCACTGTGGTCACTGAAGGCCTCCAAGGGGTGAAAGGTTTAAAACAGGGTCTTGCAGCACATTTAGCTTGTGGCCAGGTGTTAGGTGTTGGGCAGTGCTGCCCTCTGCCTAAAGGGTTCACAGGTGGAAACATGCAGGGCATATTGCAGACAGCAACTAATTCCAATTTGTTATTAATAAAAACAGTTCAAAAAACATTTGGCAAGAGACTGCAGGATCCGGTGCTATTTATGAGAAGGGTTTAATGGGAGAAACTCAGCTGCAGCAGATGGATGTCGACGGGGCCTCTTCAGAGTGTCTCACTCTGTTTTCCTTTGTCTTTGAATAAATTCGGAGGGTGCCATGTGTGAGCCTGGATGGATGGTTTTGAACCACAGCTCATTAAAAGCAGGCGCTTCCCTGAGGCTTAACTATAAAGGGGAAGTGGAATTACCCAGACAATTCCCTCTTAGTTTGGGCTGATTCCTCCTGGAATAGAAAGGCCTTTGGCCAACAAGCAAATGTAGCTACTAATCCCTTAGGTATCGAGGGAGTGTTGGAAATGAGACACACAGCCCCTTCATCCCACTGTCCCCATGTTGGTTATTAAGAGCCCTGCCCCTTGTTTCTTTTTCCTTTGTTTGTTTTTGTTTTTCTTTTTTGAGACTGAGTCTCACTCTGTCACCCATGCTGGAGTGCAATGGCGCGATCTTGGCTGACTGCAACATCTACCTCCCAGGTTCAAGCGATTCTCCTGCCTCAGCCTCCGTAGTAGCTGGGATTACAGGTATGCACCACCACACTCGACTAATTTTATGTTTTTAGTAGAGATGGGGTTTTTCCATGTTGGTCAGGCAGGTCTCGAACTCTGGACCCCAAGCGATCCACCCACCTCAGCCTCCCAAAGTACTGGGATTACAGGCATGAGCCACTGCGCCTGTGTCCCTTGGTTTTGATGTGGCTGTGCCACGCAAGTGTCTAGGTGGTTTCTTTCCTGGCCTTGACCCTTAGCATCAGTGGAGAAAGGTCAAGCCCAAGACCACAGGAACCCTCATGCAATCAGTGACTTTCCAATTCAGACCGCACCTACTTTATGGTATCAGTGACTTCCCACTTCACACCACACTTGTCTGCAGCTAATTTCTTATGAATGGCCCTGGACCTCCAGGAAGATACAGACCTCTAGTGACAAGCCTTTTAGGACCTGGGAAGTCTTCTGGGAAAAGCATCTTTTTTTTTTTTTTTTTTTTTTAATTCTCGTGGATGAAGCTAGCAGCTTCTTAGCACCTTACTTTTGCACATGAAAGGCCTGGTAATTACTACTTTCATCCTTAAAGCATGCAAGTGACATGCAAAATTAGCACTTGAGAAGATGCACTTTCAGACCTTGTTGTAAAGCAAAACTTATTATTTGAAGATAAATCAATTTCTGTTGCCTGTATTTGTGGTTTTCCCCCAGATGGCTAATTACCAAAGATAAATGTGTATAAACACAAGCCTTATTCCTCTCCATCCATCTTCCCTGCCTGCCTGTTTATCCAGAGGTTAATAATCGCAATCCTGTAGTGTATTGCCATAGTAATGGCTTTGATGGGCCCGGCGAGTTTGTGACCTTTTGTTACAAACAGAAGGACATGCATTTCAAGAAAGGAAGGTCATTTTAGAGATGAATGTGCAGATAACTAGCCTCTCTGAAACTGAGCCAATAGGAAAAAGAAAACAGAAAACAAAATAAAAAGAAGGGGGAGAGAAAAACCCACACACAACTACACAAAACAAACAGCATAAATGTCACGGAAATCGGTTCACAGCAAAATTAAATAAGGTTCCTGCAAGCATTAATTTTCGTATTTCCTGTTTATGCACTGTTAAAATTATTCCCTGGCTTTGATTTATGAGGTAGTAAGGCCATGGACCATCATTCAGACACTAACCAAATTCAGTTAAGGACTGGAACATCCATTCAGATACAACTGACTTCCTCTGTGGTCAAAAGGGCAAGTGGTAAGTGATGTGTTTCTGGAGAGAAGCTTAGGACATCTGTACAAGGACTGAGGTTTAGATTGTCTTCATTCCCTTCCTTTCCTTTCCCTTCTTTCCTTCCCTCCCTCCCACCCTCCCTCCCTCCCTTCCTTCCTTCCTTCCTTCCTTCCTTCCTTCCTTCCTTCCTTCCTTCCTTCCTTCCTTCCTTCCTATTCCCCTTCCTCCCTCTCTTCCTCCTTTCCTCCCTCCACCTTTCCTTTCATCTTTCTTTCCCTCCCTCTTCCCTCCCTCCATCTATCCTTCCCTTTTCCTTCTTTCTTTCTTTCCTTCCTTCCTTCCTTTCTATTCCTCTTCCTCCCTCTCTCCCTTCCTTCCTCCCTCCATTCTTCCTTTCCTCTTTCTTCCTCTCCCCCTTCCCTCCCTCCATTCATCCTTCCTTCCTTCCAATTTTTCCTTCCTTTCTTCATTTTTTCCTTCCTTGCTTCATTATTCCCTCCCTCCCTCCCTCTCTCCCTCCCTCACACTCTCCCTTCCTCCTTCTGTCCTTCTTTCCCTGCTAATTATAAAGTGATACGTACTCAACAGAACAACAAACAACGCAAAGGTGTACAATCTGCCCCAATCTCCCTCCCACCCAACTTTTGGAGATAACCAGTGCTAAGAAATGACTAATTAAAGATAGAGCTCTGATATATCTAAGACATTGTTCTAAGCTGTTTACAAATACTAATTCATGTTATCCTCATAAAAGCCCCATGGAGGTGTCACTGTCCCTATTTTACAGGTAAGAAAATAGAAACTCAGAGAAGTTAAGTAACCCCTTCAAAATCACATAGGCAATAACAGAAAGAGGAGAGCATCAGACCCCCGTCTGCGGGCCTCTGGGCTCTGTTCTGTGATGCCATACTGAATCTAAGGCCAGAACACCAGTGCACTTTCTAAACCTAAAGCTAGACACTTTCTTGTGCTGGCAAAGTGTTGAAGGAACTGTAACTGACATTGAAGACACAATTTTCTGACCACTGTGGTGCTGAAAACCCTGGATGGTGTCAAAGCAAAATTGTATCAGACAGACTTAGACAAGAATGACTTTATTGGAGAATGTTGCAATAGGAAAGAGAGAGTGAGTCCAACTCTAAATACAGATGCCACTCATTAAGGGGCAAACACATGTACTTTTAAACTGGTACGATTGTTTAGAGCTGAATAGTCATGTTGTAGATTATATGATGCCAAAGGAACCCAAGATCAGAATGCAGGGTGAGATTCTTGAAGAGAAACATCCAAAGCTTCCCTGCCTCTAAGTTCTGCTTTGCTTGCTAATTGCTGTCTTTATTATAGGGTGGTGCTTGTATGGTGACATGGGTACAAAATATGAATAGATTTTTTTTCCCCTGTTGTCTATTGCTATGTAACCAACCATCCCCAAACTTAGTGGTTGAAACAATAACATTTATTTTGCTTACAAATCTGTTATGTGTGCAGGGCTTAGAAGGGACAGCTTATTCCTTCTCCACTTGGAATCCTCCAGGGCGGCTGAAAGTCTGGGGACTGGCATCATCCGAAGGTTCCCTCTCTTACCAGCTAATAGCTGATGATGGCTGTTAGAACTTACCTGGGTCTTATCTGGGCTGTTGGCTGAACACCTAGACCCTGGCCTCTACCGATGGCCCAGGCTTCCTCCAAACATGGTGGTAATTCAAAGATACATTACCCCGAAAAGAGAAAAAGCCAGGTGGAAACTGTGTTGTTTCTTGGAATCCAGCCTGGGAAGAAGCCGCATAGAGTCACCTCTGCTGCATTTTATTTTTTAGGCATACACAGCCTGTATTCAAGGGGAGGGATATTCCATTTGTGAGTATCCCTTTTGATGAGATGACTTTTTTTGAGACAGAGTTTCGCTCTTGTTGCCCAGGCTGGAGCTCAATGGCACGATCTCGGGTCACTGCAACCTCGGCCTCCCAGGTTCAAGCGATTCTCCTGCCTCAGCCTCCCAAGTAGCTGGGATTACAGGTACCTGCCACCACACCTGGCTAATTTTTGTATTTTTAGTAGAGACAGGGTTTTGCCATGTTGACCAGGCTGATCTTGAACTCCTGACCTCAGGTGATCCTCCTGCCTCGGCCTCTCAAAGTGCTGGGATCACAGGCTTGAGCCACTCTGCCCGGCCGAGATGACTATTAAACACTTCACAGACATATTTTAAAACTACCACAAGCATGATCTGTAGAAATCTGTGAATGTTTCTTCCTCTGATTTGGGCTGAAGATGATGCATTTTCTATTCCCAGGTTTCCAAAGGGCATCAGAGTCATAAGAATAATTCCTGAGGCTGGGCATGGTGGCTAACACCTGTAATCCCAGCACTTTGGGAGGCTAAGGTAGGCAGATCAAGAGGTTGAGTTCGAGACCAGCCTGGCCAACATAGTGAAGCCCCCGTGTCTACTACAAATACAAAAAATTAGCAGGACGTGGTGGTGGGTGCCTGTAATCCCAGCTACTTAGGAGACCGAGGCAGGAGAATTGCTTGAACCCAGGAGGTGGTAGTTGCAGTGAGCTGAGATCATGCCATTGCACTCCAACCTGGGTGACAATGCAAGACTCCATCTTAAAATAAATAAATAGTAATTAAAAAAAAGAATGATACCTGAGTGAGTGCTGAGAGCAAGCTGGACTGGTCTTTGCCTACATTGGGTGATCCTGCATGATAGGGAGTTTCCAAGCATGAAGTGGGCAGCCCTGGTACCTCTGTGTTTATCTCTTGATACTGCCAAGCATGGACACAGAGGGAAATTCAGCTCTTCCACCGCCTTCCCTGCTGGTCCTGAAAATGAGCCAAAGTCTCTTCTTGATTGAACGGCTTTTCAGTCAGTCACTACGAGAATCAGAAGAGACCTAAGTAGCATGGGCTGAGTGCGGTGGCTCACGCCTGTAATCCCAGCACTTTGGGAGGTGGAGGCAGGCAGATGGCTTGAGTCCAGGAGTTTGAGACCAAACTGGGTGACATAGTAAGACTCCATGTCTACAATTTTTTTTCTGTTCTTTTTTTTTTTTTTAGTTAGCCAGGTGTGGTGGCACACACCTGTAGTCCCAGCACTCTTGAGAGGCCAAGGTAGGAAGATCACTTGAGCCCAGGAGTTTGAGACCAACTCGGGTGACATAGCAAGATCCCATCTCTACAAAACATTTTTTAAAATCTAGCTGGGCATGGTGACATGCACCTGTAGTCCCAACTATTCAGAATGCTGAGATGGGAGGACTATTTGAACCCCAGAGTTTGAGGCTGCAATGAGCTATGATTACACCACTGCAGTACACCCTGGATGACAGAGTCATTGTGACAGAGACTCTGTCATTAAAAAAAAAAAAAGGCTGGGCGCGGTGGCTCATGCCTATAATCCCAGCCACTTTGGGAGGCTGAGGTGGGCTGATCACCCGAGGTCAGGAGTTCGAGACCAGCCTTGCCAACATGGAGAAACCCTGTCTCTACTAAAAAAAATAAATAAATACAAAAATTAGCTGAGTTTGATGGTGGGCGCCTGTAGTCGAGCTACTTTGGAGGCTGAGGCAGGAGAATCGCTTGAACCCAGGAGGCGAGGATTGCAGTGAGCTGAGATCATGCCACTGCACTCCAGCCTGGTCGACAGAGCAAGACTCTGTCACACACATTCACAAAAAAAGACAGAGTGAATGAAAAAAGCAAGAAAGCAAGAAAGAGAAGGAAGGAAGGAAGGGAGGGAGGGAGGGAGGGAAAGAAAGAAAGAAGAAAGAAAGAAAGAAAGAAAGAAAGAAAGAAAGAAAGAAAGAAAGAAAGAAAGAAAGAAAGAAAGAAAGAAAGAAAGAAAGAAAGAAAAGAAAGAAAGAAGGAAAGAAAGAGAAAGGAAGGAAGGAAGGAAGGAAGGAAGGAAGGAAGGAAGGAAGGAAGAAAGGAAGGAAGACAGAAAGGAAGAAAGAAATACACACACATAGGGACGGACAATCCAGAGGCTCTAGAAGTTTTGCATGCTGACTGAATAGTGAATTGTTACTGATTCCCTTCTAGGTGGTGAAAAGTGACAGCTGCTCTCTGCAGTTACGATGCTGCCCTGCCACTATAGTCTCCCTCTGTAGTGATCCAATATTCTACTATATATCGGCAAAACTGTAGGTGCACACCTTATCTTTCTTAGAACGTTCAAAGCACACCCCACCCAGGAAAGCAGGCCCGTACCCTCAGTACATTTTCTCACAAAGGTGCCCTACTCTTTGCCTGAAATTTCACTGCTAAAGCTCCATTTCCTTTGCCTTTAAGAACTTCTCGGTATTCAAGGGTGTCCTCCTAAAGAAGTGCTGGAATAGGCTGGACTTGGCTCATGCCTGTAATCATAGCACTTTCAGAGGCTGAGGTGGGCAGATCACTTGATTGTGGTCAGCAGTTCAAGACCAGCCTGGCCAACATGGTGAAATCCTGTCTCTACAAAAAATACAAAAATTAGCCGGACACGGTGGCATGTGCCTGTAATCCCAGCTCCTTGGGAGACTGAGGCACAAGAATTGCTTGAATCTGGGAAGTGGAGGTTGCAGTGAGCTGAGATTGCACCATTGCACTCCAGCCTGGGCAACAGAGCAAGATTCCATCAAAAAAACAAGCAAAAAACCAAACAAACAACAACAAAAATAAGTGCAGGAATAGGGCCTATTCCCTGGAGCCTGGGTGCAGTGGCTCACACCTATCATCCCAGTTCTTTGGGAGGCCAAGGTGGGAGGATCATTTGAGGCCACGAGTTTGAGACCAGGCTGGGCAGCATAGCAAGATCCCATCTCTACAGAATAATATATATATATATATATATATATATAGAGAGAGAGAGAGAGAGAGAGAGAGAGAGAGAGAGAGAGAGCCAAGCATGGTGGCACATGCCCAGAATGGGGCCCATCTTAAACCTTCAGCAGCTGAAAAAATTGGAGTTCAACCAGAAGAGGGCAAGGCCTGGGACGAAATGCACAATGAGCAGGTTGGAGGAACTGACCTTTGCAAAGCATTTTTTGTTTTTTTTAGAGACAGGATCTTGCTCTGTCATCCAGGGTGGAGTGCAGTGGCCCTGTATTAGTCAGGGTTCTCTAAAGGGAGAGAACTAATAGGACACATGTATATATGAAAGGGAATTTACTAAGAAGAATTGACTCACACGATCGCAAGGTAAAGTCCCACGACAGGCTGTCTGCAAATCGAAGAGCAAGGAAGACAGTGGTGGATCAGTCCAAGTTCCAAAACCTCAGAAGTAGGGAAGCTGACAGCACAGCCTTCAGTCTGTGGCTGAAAGGCCCAAGGGCCCCTGGGAAATCACTGGTGTAAATCCAAGAGTTCCAAAGCTGAAGAACTTGGAGTCTGATGTTCAAGGGCAGGAAGCATCCAGCATGGAAGAAAGGTGAAGGCCAGAAGACTCAGCGAGTCTGCTTTGTTCCAGCTGTATTGGCAGTTGTTTAGATGGTGCCTACCCACACTGAGGGAGGGTCTGCCTCTCCCAGTCCACTGACTCAAATGTTACTATCCTTTGGCAACACCCTCACAGACACACCCAGGAACAATACTTGGCATCCTTCAATGCATTCAAGTTGACACTCAATATTCATCATCACAGGCCCGATCACAGCTCTCTCCAAAGCGCCAGAGAGACCTGCCGGGGTTTTGGGGGCTCCCAGAGACCGGTGGTCCATAACACCCTTCTCTGCTTCTCTGTGACTCTCAGTACAAACTCAGAGGTGGTGGTTGGATCACGTTGCAGCTCTCACCAGCTCTAACCCCTCAGGTGGGAAGCCTGAGATATCTTGGTTCTCATCTGTGAGTAAGGAGCATGCTCTCACCTGTTCTGCAGGGCTCACTATCCCAAAGTCTTGGTTTGTCCTGTGCAATTTTTGGGCAGGCAGGATGGCTTTGAGCTCTTCTGTGGGATTTCAACTTCCCGTGGCTCCCAAACCCATGTATGTCCTGCCTGGGCTGGAGCCTGGGTACCTACAGACCTACAGAGCTGCACTCTCTCCACGCCTAGCCAAGCATGTCACTCCTATCCCCACGGCTGGGCCGGATCCTCATTAGTGCCCTCTCAGACCTTAGTCCTGGCTCTAGTATCTCTTCTTGGAGCCAAAGTCATGACTTGCCTCTTGACTCTCCATTCAGCCCAGAGTTTTAACTCTTTACCCCCAACCACTGACTGACTTCTGGTTTCCAATCTTTAATCTGAGCCTTTGCAACTATTATTATTATTATTATTGTTATTATTATTTGAAATGGAGTTTCACTCTTTTTGCCCAGGCTTGAGTGCAATGGCACGATCTCAGTTCACTGTAGCCTGCGCCTCACAGATTCAAGTTATTCTCCTGCCTCAGCCTCCTGAGTAGCTGGGATTACAGGCATGTATCACCACGCCTGGCTGATTTTTATATTTTTAGTAGAGACAAGGTTTCACCATGTTGACCAGGCTGGTCTCGAACTCCTGACCTCAGGTAATCTGCCCTCCTTGGCCTCCCAAAGTGCTGGGATTATAGGCATGAGCCACCGTACCTGGCCAGCAACTTTTATTACTGTTAATGACTTAAAACTCATCTGTCAGCCTCCACTCACCAGGTCAGTGCCCTTTGGATATACATACAAGCAGAATCATATCTGAATTCATCTCTATGTCTCAGTTTACTCATTTGAAAAATGAAGAAATGATAGTATCTATCTTATAGGATTGTCATGGGGAATAAATGATTTCATGCTTGCAAAGTACTTATTTTGTTGTTGCTGAGATAAGGTCTCACTTTATCACCCAGGCTGGGGTGCAGTGGTGTAATCACAGCTCACTTCAGCCTTGAACTCCTGGCCTCAAGCCATCCTCCCAGCTCAGACTCCTTAGTACCTAAGACCAGAAGCATGCACCACCACACCTGGCTAATTTTAAAAAAATCATTTTGTAGAGACGGGGTTTTGCTTTGCTGCCCAGGCTGATCTCAAATTCCTGACCTCACGAGAACCTCCCACCCCAGCCTCCCAAAGTGCTGGGATTACCTTGCCCAGCCTGCAGGGTACTAAATACAGTATCTGATGTATAGAAAATGCTTGATGGCCAGGCGTGGTGGCTCACACCTGTAATTCCAGCACTTTGGGAGGCTGAGGCAGGCAGATCACCTGAGGTCAGGAGTTTGAGACCAGCCTGACTAACATGGTGAAACCCCATCTCTACTAAAAATACAAAAATTAGCCGAGTGTATGGGTGGGCACCTGTAGTCCCAGCTACTTGGGAGGCTGAAGCAGGAGACTCACTTGAACCTGGGAGGTGGAGGTTGCAGTGAGCCAAGATGGCGCCATTGTACTCTAGCCCGGGCGACAGTGCACCAGAGCGAGACTCCGTCTAAAAAAAAAAAGAAAGTGCTTGATAATGTTAGATATTATGATTACTACAATGATTGGTGATATTGCTCTCTCCAGATTCCAGCCCAGCCCTTTCAACTCTCCCGAATCTAAGCCAACGACAGTCAAGGTGAATTTCCTATTTGTTCCCAGCTGCTCTCCCTCTAGAGTTCCTTTCTTTCCTCCCTGGGTTTGCATCATTGGTGGGTGCCTGCAGGTCTCCAGGCTGTGCTGACTCAGATTTCAAATGAGGCCCGGGGCGCAGTGGCTCATGCCTGTATCAGTGCTTTGGTAGGCTGAGGTGGGCGGATCCCTTGGGGTCAGGAATTCGAGACCAGCCTGACCAACATGGTGAAACCCCGTCTCTACTAAAAGTATAAAAATTAGCCAGGCATGGTGGCGGGTGCTTGTAATCCCAGCTACATGGGAAGCTGAGACAGGAGAGTTGCTTGAACCTGGGAGGCAGAGGTTGCAGTGAGCCGAGGTTGTGCCACTGCACTCCAGTCTGGGTGACAGAGTAAGACTCTGTCTCAACAACAACAACAACAACAAAAGATTTCAAATGGACAGAGGCCCGGTGTCCCCATGACACCACCCACTATCTCCTCCCTAGTCCAGAGGAGCTAGGGATGCTTTGGGATCTCTCGGCAGGGCAGCCCTGAGCTCGTGTGAGGATGATATACTAGGTGCGATGGTGGAAGTGACATTGCAAATGAGGCAAATTAACTGTTCCAACCATAGCTGGAGTCTAAAGGTGGAGATGACAGGCAGTCCTATGAATATATGATCCTGACCACAGGCCAGCCAGAAATCAGTGTTGGCTGCAAAATTGAGCTGTGATTATTACAAAGAGTCAGAATGATGGCTTCAGTCATGATGCTTCGGGAGTTTCATAAAGAGCAGCCCAAACAATGTCGACATTAAGTATTTCGAGAGAGAAGGATGGTTTGTAAAGGAGCGTCTTCTTATTCCCTGAAAAGCTACTATGAAGACATCAGGCGTATGGAAATAACAGATGGGAAAGGCGAGAGGAGATCATTACTCTGAACTGTAAGTGCCATTATTGACAAGCGCAACCCACATCGCTGAGCAAATAGATGTGCCTGAGAGTGGGAGGGAGATACATAAAGAAAAGGAAGCATAAGCCAGATATTTCCAAACATTGTGGGGTGAAGAGAAATCGCATTAGGATGCTAGCATTCTTCAAAGTTAAAAAAAAAAAAAGGGTTTGAGCTGGAATGTGAGCAAGAAAGAACCCCTCAGCAGTTAATTAATAGGCTAATTTATTTTTCCTTTCTATATGACACAGTTGTTCTCAGTGTTGGGGGGATCACTCTGAAAATCTGATGAAAATGGTGTCTTCTTTTTCTTTGTTATTATTATTGTTATTTTTTGAGACAGAGTCTCACTCTGTTGCCCAGGCTGGTGTGCAGTGGCACGGTCTCGGCTCACTGCAACCTCCATCTCCCAGGTTCAAGCGATTCTCCTGCCTCAGCCTCCCTAGTAGCTGGGATTACAGGTAGGCACCACCACTCCTCAGCTAGTTTTTGTATTTTTAGTAAAGACAGTGCTTTACCATGTTGGCCAGGCTGGTCTCGAACTCCTGACCTCAGGTGATCCACCAGCCTTGGCCTCCCAAAATGCTGGTATTAAAGGTGTGAGCCACTGTGTCTGGTTGGTGTTCCTTTTCTAAAAAATGTCTTTATGAATACACAATCAATTTTTTGTTTGCTTCTTTTTATTTTAGGTTCAAACACATGCATGCTTGTTACATGAGTATGCTGCAAACTGCTGAGGTTTGGGTTTCTATCAAGCCCATCGCCCAAATAGTGAACATAGTATGCAATAGGTAGGTTTTCAGCCCTAGCCACTCTCCTTCTTTCTCTCTTTTTGGAGACGACTGCCACCTTCCCAGAGCCACCCCATGTTGACCATTGGATGCACTGTACGCAGGCTGTCTTGGGAAGAGAGTGTGGTTTTGAATAAGGCAGTTCTCTTCGGCTGAGGGCAAGTTCTGGAGATGGAGCAACTGAAGGAATGGGTGACTCTGTCCAGGAGCTGAAGATCTGGGTAGCACATGACAGTGTCCACTACACCATGGAGCCCTGCTTTAAAGAAGCCACCCTTTCTCTTGTGCTCTATGGAACATGCTTTGGGAATGCTGCCTCTAAGACTGTGGTTTAGAGATAAGCAATCTCTAATTGGAAGCTATGGGTCTTATTGTATTTATCCATCCAGAGCGTCTAATATAGCAAACTGTGATACTACATGAGCCTAAAAAGTTTAGGCACTTTGGGCAAGTTTAGGCACAATTTAGGCACAATCTCTGTAAGGCAAGCTTAGAACATCTGCAGATAGTATCTAGAAATAAATGGTGTAGAGTGTCTTACAGTGTAATGCAGACTTAAGCTAGTTAGTGGCAGAACTGAGACTTGGAGAGGTGCCTGGCTCTCAGATCAGTTTTGTTCCATTGCACCTACAAGCCCTTGGTTCCGGAGACAGAGATGTGAAGAAATTATATTCAGGAATCCCTTCACCAAAAGGGCAGCCAACCTGATGATTTGGAAATTCTATTTTGAGACCAGTTAAAAGAGAGAAATTTCAGTTCATTTCTCATTTGTCATTCACCAGGTCTGGGATGTCCCCGGGCAATGCTAAGCTAACATTCAGCAGTGTCTACAAGATGACACACAATATGTTGAAAGGTAGGCATTAAAGACCTTTGACGGCATTGGAAGAGAGTAATAACAGCCTCCCAAGAGTGATAAGAGCAGGAACAAATGTGAACTGAAGATCAAACATCAGCCAGCTACATAAGACAAGATTGAAATGGGACACCAGGCAGCCTCCGGGGTGAAGAGGCGATACGTGGGATCAGTGCTCTGAAACAGGAACATGACTGATCTCCAAAATAAACAGATGGACAGATCACAGCCTAATTTAGATACTACCTTGAGGTGACTGCCACTGAGGTTTTGATTTTTCTTCTATAAGTAGTTCACAGCTTTGCCAGAATATAAATAGACTACATTGAGGCAAAGCTTGAAGGAACCTAAAAGAGGGTATAGCCCCATGTCTTTATTTTCTTTATCAGCAAACCGAAGCCCAGAATAGTTTATTGATTTGCCTAAGGTGACACAACAAGTTAGTAACAACACGAGAAGAGAAATCAGGTCTTTTTTAAAAAAAATTTTCACAAAATTATTCATTTATAGACATTGAACATTTCGTGTGGTGGTCCCTGGGTTTAAACTCAGTAGACTGTGGAGTTGACTGGGCCACAGTGCGTGATTTCAGTAAGTTCTCAATCAATTGAGCAAAGAGATCCATCAACAAATAATAAGAGGACAGGCCAGGCACGGTGGCTCGTGCCTGTAATCTCAGCACTTTGGGAGGCCACAGCAGGTGGATCACCTGAGGTCAGGAGTTCGAGGCCAGCCTGGCCAATGTGGTGAAACCATGCCTCTACTAAAAACACAAAATCAGCCGGGTGTGGTGGCACACCCCTGCAGTCCCAGCTACCCCAGAGGCTAAGGCAGGAGAATCGCTTGAACCCAGGAGCGGAGGTTGCAGTGAGCCGAGACTATGCCACTGCACTCCAGCCTGGGCAACAAAGTGAAATTCCATCTCAAATAATAAATAAATAAATAAATAAATAAATAAATAAATAAAAAGAGGACAGACTAGAAAGTATACCGTGAGAGCGTTTTCACAATGCTAAGTGATATGATATATACAAAGTACTGAAAGCCTCTGACTAATTATGAGGTGCTTAGAAAATTGGTAGAAGTGGCTGGACATGGTGGCTCAAGCCTCTAATCCTAGCACTTTGGGAGGGCCAGGCGGGCAGATCACAAGGTCAGGAGATTGAGACCATCCTGGCTAACACAGTGGAACCCCGTTTCTACTAAAAATACAAAAATTGGCCAGGCAGGGTGGCATGCGCCTGTAAGCCCACCTACTCGGGAGGCTGAGGCAGGGGAATCGTTTGATCCCAGGAGGCAGAGGTTACAGTGAGCTGAGATCGTGCCACTGCACTCCAGCCTTGGCGACAGAGCGAGACTCCGTCTTAAAAAAAAAAAAAAAAAAAAAAAAAAAAAAAGAAACAAAGAAAAGAAAATCGGTAGAAATGCTGTGCTTGTATGATAGTCCTGATTTGCATCAGACCATTCTGGAAAGAGAGTTAGTATCTTTAATTTTCAGCTTCAACTCTGTCAATGTCCAGAATCAGTTCTGAATAGGCAAGAGGGTATGTTAACTGTTTTAGGTTCAAAGCACTTAGGGTCTGGATTGCCTCTGTCAGCATTGGGTCCAGTGCTCTGCATGCCTGGCCACCCAGTACAGCCAAATAGCTCAGTATACAGAAATAAATTTGGCCGGATGCGGTGGCACATGCTTGTAATCCCAGCACTTCGGGGCTCTGAGGCGGGAGGATCACTTGAGATCAAGAGTTTGAGGCCAACCTGGGCAGCCTAGTGAAACCCCATCTCCAGAAAAAATACAAAAATTAGCTGGGCATGGTGGTGCATGCCGGTTGTCACAGCTACTTGGGAGGCTGAGGTGGGAGGATTGCTTGAACCTGGGAGGTCAAGGCTGCAATGAGCTGTTATGGTGCCACTGCACTCCAGCCTGGGTGACAGAGTGAGACCCTGTCTCAAAATAAAACACAATAAAATGAAAAATTTTTAAAAATGGATTAGAAGAAGAGAGGGGAGTCTCATAGTACCCTTTGTAGGAAGTACCCCCAGGTCTCTGTCTTTATACCTCTGCTCTCTCTCCCCCTGAGTTTCAGAATATGATATGGGCATCTCTTAGAGTATCTGTCTCACGAGGCTGCCATCTTTGCCTTGATTTTTTTTTTTTTTTTTTTTTTTTTTTTTTTTGTGGCTTATTCGTGATCATTCATATGTTCCGGTCAAGTCAGCTATAACTTCTGGGATTATGTGACCATGGAGCTCTGGTGTCTACAGCTGTTTGGGCTATGTATAGGTTCTCTGATTCTTCAGAAAGAGAAGTTAAATTCATTTGGCACAAATTAGATCAGCTTCCCACCCCTCTTCCCAACAACTGTGGTCAGGGCAGCAGTCAACTACTATACTTAAAAGTCCATAGGCTTTCTCTGCCATCAATGACTGTGAGAGGCATTAGTCCTGGAGTGTCAACAGCTTAAGCAGGTGTCCTTAATGTGTCTAATGATCATCAACTCCCAAACATGCTTTCTTCTCTGTCATTCAGGTTTGGGGAGATTCAGCCTCAGTTCTTTCATTTCCTTTCCTTTCCTTCCTTCCTTCCTTCCTTCCTTCTTTCTTTTTTTCTATTTTTTTTGAGACAGAGTCTCACTCTGTCACCCAAGCTGGAGTCGGTGGAATGATCTCCGTTCACTGCAACCTGCGCCTCCTGGGTTCAAGCAATTCTCGTGCCTCAGCCTCCTGAGTAGCTGGGATTACAGGTTTATTTTTCTTTCTTTCTTCTTTGCTTGTCTGGCTTTTTCTTTCTTTTGGAGTCTAGGAGGGAGGGAGGGGGGAGGGATGGAGGAGGGAAGGGGGAGGGAGGGAGGCTGGGGAGTTGCGAGAGAGAGAAGCAGAGAGGGAGGCTTTTTTTCTTCGAGGAGAGGGATGTTCTTTGATTCTTAGCTCATTCCTTCCTCCTTCCCCCTCCCTCCCTCCCTCCTCCCTTCCTTCCTTCCTTCCTTCCTTCCTTCCTTCCGTCCTTCCTTCCTTCCTTCCTTCCTTCCTTTTTCTTTCTTTCTTTTTTCTATTTTTCATTTTTTTTGGGACAGAGTCTCACTCTGTCAGCCAGGCTGGAGTCAGTAGCATTATCTTGGCTCACTGCAATCTCCGCTTCTCGGGTTCAAGCGATTGTCGTGCCTCGGCATCCTGAGTAGCTGGGATTACAGGTGCTTGACACTATTCCTGGCTTATTTGTGTATTTTTAGTAGAGACAGGATTTTGCCATGTTGGCCAAACTGGTCTCGAACTCCTGACCTCAAGTGATCCACCCACCTCGGCCGGAGATTACAAGCATGAGCCACCGTGCCCAACAGTTTTCCCATTTTCAACTAAGCTCTCCACCACAGTGATGTTAGGCTTCATTGATTATCCAGTATAATACTGCTCAGGCTGCCTTAGCAAAATATTACAGACTAGGTGGCTTCAATGACAGACATTCATTTTATCAGTTATGGAGGCGCAAAGTCTCAGATCAAGGTGCCAGCAGGTTTGGTTTCTAGTGAGGTCCCTCTTGCTGGCTTGTAAACAGCTGCCTTCTGACTGTGGCCTTCCCGCTGTGTGCCTGTTCTACTAGCATCTCCTCTGCTTCAAAGGGCACTATGCCTCTTAGTTAGGGCCACACCTTTGTGACCTCATTTATCTTTAATTACCTCCTGTAAAGTCCTATTTCCAAATACAGTCACGCTGGGGGTTAGGGCTTCCAAACATGAATTCTAGGGGGATGTGGTTCAGTTCATAGCACACAGCAATCGTCTTCTAACTTGGAACCCTCCCAAAAGCAGGAGTTCCTTCGCTGGGGTCTTACCTCATTGTCCTGGGCAAGTTGCTGCTAATGGGGTCACAACAGCCATGTGACAGCTTTGGTCAATACTAAAATAGGCAAAAGAGAAATTTAATTAGGATAGGCAAAAACATTAATTAGGCAAAAAATGTTAGGATGGTAGCTGTCTTTTGGAGGGAGGAACCGGAAGAGTGATGAGGCTTCTGAGAAGCTATTTTTTTATCTGAGTGCTGGTTGCATGGCTGTGTTCAGTTTGTGAAAATTCATCAACCTGTATAATTATGAGATGTGTCTTCTGTGTGAGTGTTGGTTCTAGTCACTCAGTAATGGGTAACAAATCACTGCAAAACTTGGTGGCTTAAAGCAACATTAACTGTTCTCATGAATCTGCAATTTGGGCAGAGCTTGGCAGGGATAACTTGTGTTCACTACTTTCATCATCAGCTGGGGCAGCTGGAAGGCTGGGGACTAGGATTATGTGACGCTTTCTCACTTCCACGTCTTCCAACTGATGCTGGCTAAAATGGAATTGAAATGGTGCTAGCTTTGGGTAAAACTTTAGTTGGGGCTTTTGCCTGGAACACCTACATGGGGCCTCCTCATGTGGTCTGGGCTTACCCACAACATGGTGACAGGGTTTTAAAGATGAGCATGGAGAGTCAGGTGGAAGCCATATTTTCTTTTATGACCTTGTCTCCGAAGTGTATAGTGTCACTAGACCTGAATTTTGTTCGTCAAGGCAGCCACAAACACCCATTCGATTTCAAAGTGAGGAAAAAATTTACTCTATCTCTGGCTAGGGAATGGCAAAATTCTGAAAGATTACTGGGTACCAGATATATTGCTGTGGCAAATTTTGAAAAAAAAAATACACCCTGCTGTAATGTTGTACTTTAATAAGAAGTTTAAAATTTTAGGTACAATAAAATTGTGGAAAAATGTAGCAGATTGTTTGGAAGAAACAAGTGGAGACAAATGACAAACCAGGCCAAAATCAAAAAGTCTAAAGTCATATCACGTATCTTTATCCACTCTTGATCTTCTAAAAGCCTCTAACGTTGTAAAAATCTTTGACATGTAACCATCTTACATGGAGTAAAATAGTAAACAAAAAGCCCTCAGCAACTCACATTGTGGCAGTAGGCAGGTTATTACATGGGGCTGGTTGAGACTTGTGTATTTTTTTTCCAGTCATTTGTAATCATAGTGGAAAAAAGGAACATTATCTATGAAATAAGAGGCTGTGGTGTCCAGGAAATGGAGCATGAAAATGACTTTGCTGTGATGTAGAGATTAGGCAGAACAACCCATGTGAATTAGCAAATGGCAGGCAAATACAGTACATTCAAGTGTAACTTCAGTGCAATTTCAAAGGATTTGTTACATGAAGAACTAGAAATTCTCCAAAGCAATATTAAATACTGATTCCGCCCCCCCCCCCCCCCACAGAATGGAGCGGTAATTCCCTTGGAAGGACGTGAAAAGCTTTCCAATCTCAAGGTGATATCAGAGCTCATTCCCACTGAAACACTTGGATGCTCTTTCTCCAGCTACCATGCTCTTTTTTCCACTCAAGGTGATTCCTAAACGTACTTGTGTCCACCTTTACCCCATGGCATCATCCAAAAGCCCATCCATCCAGCTGTGCATTCAGGCTTAAAACTGATGATGCTCCATCTCCGTTTTCAGAAACTTTCTTGGTTCCTTCTTGCTCAATTTCCGGCTTATTCTGGGCTCCAGGCATGCATCATTGCACCTTCTGACTCTCTCCATTTTGTTATGCGTGATCTGCCCTACTCCACCCTTTGAACTTGGGGCCAGACTTAGTTCTTCCATTTTGTGTCTCTGAGAGATAGATTTCTTTCTCTTTTTCTTTTTCTTTTCTTTTCTTTTCTTTTTTTTTTTTTAGACGGAGTCTTGGTCTGTCGCCAGGCTGCAGTGCAGTGACGTAATCTCCACTCACTGCAACCTCTGCCACCTGGGTTCAAGTGATTCTCCTGCCTCAGCCTTCCAAGTAGCTGAGACTACAGGTGCCCACCACTATGCCCAGCTAATTTTTGTATTTTTAGTAATGACAAGGTTTCACCATGTTGGTGAGGACGGTCTCAGTCTCTTGACCTCGTGATCTGCCCGCCTCGGCCTCCCAAAGTGCTGGGATTACAGGTGTGAGCCACTGCGCCTGGCCAACAGATGGATTTCTTTTGCCCCAGGAGTTTGTATCCCTGGCCACTTTAAATAATTCTATCTACACAAGGGCTGTACTTGGATCCCATCCTTAATATTCTTCTGAGAGGTCCTAACACGAGACAGCAGGACCATGTGGGGTTACAACTTGCTCAGACTGGTTATGAATAGGGTGTGCATTCTGGCTCAAACAGTGTAGAAGCCACTCAGGATAACCACACTGCTGACATCTTCATAGGTACCTCATCATAACAACATTTTAAGATTGAAATAGAATTTTAATGATTTTCAGAAAGGAAGAGAATGCAGGTTCCCACAGACACTGCAAGCCCCCTCAAGCTTAGGCAGTGGCCCTAACTCAGATCTCTCTTCCTTCTAGATCAACACAACTGGTAAGTCAGGTCTCAGCTCATATAACACATTCACTTCAACATCCCTAGGGCACAGTTTCTGGGTTCTCAGCTAATATTTGTTAAATGAATGAAAACCCATCTGTGTATCTCTTTTATCATTAAGCGATTCAGACCCCAAAATTATATACCCTCAGAAAAAAAGTTAAGTGTTGCCAAAATGGATTTATATTTGCACTGTGTTTTTCATTCCAGTGGCAGCTCACAGTACCATTTGGTGCTGTAAGCATGAATGAAAATTGTGCAGGGCTTCTCACGGGCAGAATAGTAAGTCACATCAGCTTTCCACCCAGACTGTATCCATCTGGGTCCTTCATCCTCATCTCCCAATAGCATGTACTCTTCTTACTCTGAAAAAGATGACAGCTATATTTGTGGTTCAGTTGAGTGAATTAGAGATAATTTTCCCTTTCTCTACACCAGCTGTTTTCTTAAGATCAAGAGGGTGGTAAATTCTCATTGTGTTCTCTTCTCAGCACAAGAGCACCCAACCTCAGGAATAGTCTCTTCTGCTTAAGAAGAGCAATCATTTGCCACTTGACTTTTCACTTCCTTCTGTCAGAGGGGGTCAGTATTTTATAACCAACTGTGTGTCAATTGCTTCCCTGTCAGCATTTCATCGTTACTAGGTTGACCTCTCTTAAGAACCTTTCTACTTCAAAAACATAGAGATGTATTAGAGAATGGGGTTAAGAAAGGCCATCGGAGGGATATATAATAAGGCATCATTAATGAATGCTAGTTAAAAATCTAACACACATTTTTATCTTTGAGTTCTTGGGGAAACTTTGAGAAGATGCATTTGAATAAATAGCCCAAAGCCCTTGGAAAGGAGCACACATTAATTAATTCCTTAGACATTTATTGTGAGCCTACGAAGGATAAGACCCTGTCTGTCTTGCTCCTGTCTTGCTCAGCAGTGGAGGGTTCATAATGGCACTTGCCTGGTTGGAGAGAGATTTAAGCAGATGACAAGGAGGAAGTGCCTGGTGCAGGATAAGGGCTCAGGAATGGTCCAGGTTGTTCCCACTTGGAGCTTCAGGTAGATTCCAATCTCGCATGGTGGCAAAACAAAGCAAAACGACAACAAAGATTTTGTCCTAAGAAAAACACATTTTGCCTTAAGACAAAATATGGAAAATACCATATGTCTTTTGTCTAAGGTCAAACCTTGCCTTATGGGAGGGCAAAGGTAAGGGAGGTTGTACTAATCTGTTCTCACACTGCTAATAAAGACACACCCGAGACTGGGTAATTTATAAAGGAAAGAGGCTTAATGGACTCATAGTTCCACATGTCTGGGAAGGCCTTGCCATCATGGCAGAAGACGAACAAAGAGCAAAGGTGCTTCTTACATGGTGGCGGGCGAGAGCGCATGTGCAGGGGAACTCCCCTTTATAAAACCATCAGATCTCATCAGACTTATTCACTATCATGAGAACAGCACAGGAACGATCCGCTCCCATGATTCAGTTATGTCCCACTGGGTCCCTCCCACGACATGTGGGAATTTTGGGAGCTACAATTCAAGATGAGATTTGGGTGGGGACACAGCCAAACCATATCACAGGTTATCTGTGCATCAGAGATTCTCCTCATGGCCAAGGTTATATTTGCTCTAGGTGTTGAAGAAAAGGTAAAATTTCCATATGTGTGGATGTGAGTAGGATATTCTAGACTATAAACATAAAGTAGGGGTTTCAACCAGAGCCAACTGATATTTTACACTGCCTGGGTATGTCAGGGAAGGTGGAAGTCAATGCATTCCAAGGACTGAGGCGTTCCTCGGTGGACTTTTATCTTAAGAGGTGAAAGAATGAGACATGGCGAGCCTTAACCATCCAATTGGAGTCATGATGAGATCACAACTGCATTGGTCTGCAGGATCTATAAGAGCTATTGAGGGGAGAGACTGAGGGTTGGGAAGGTGTAAGGAGGACATTGAGAAAGTCCAGGTCAGGAGTCATTACATCTTCTACTAGGGCTGTAGGCAAGGAACTTGGAGGGGTGAAATAGTCACTGTAGAACCTGCATGTAGGAGGCACTTGGGGCTGGCAGTTGGCTTGGAGGGATGCCTAGAAGACTTGGCTTGAAATGGGCGTGCAGAGCCACATTAGGACTCTTAGATTACATCTTGGTTATTTACAGAAGCTGTGTATGTGTACGGCGGGGAGTGCTCATGGAGAGATAATGAGGGCAGAGTAAATCATCCCCAAGATACGCTTTTAGCACTTTTACTAGAAAAGAGGGTGGAGATGAGTTTAAAATCAAAATCATTATCACCTTCAATGTCTCAATTAGCTTTCGGACTTCTCTTTCTTCCCTTGTAAAATGAGAAGAATTGAATGGATTTTATGCAATGTTACTTTAAACATTATGATATTTTATACAATGTTACTTTAAACAAATTACAAGTACGAATTTCATACTTGTACCCCTTGAGAGTCTGTCAACTCTGTGGTTTGACTGGTAAGAATAGATCTTGCCAATTTCTGTGGTTTGTATGGTTGTACCAGAGGTTTCAGGAAGCCAGGGGACGGTTGTTGCTGTAGCTTTGAGGTGGTTTTTCTTCACTTTTCTTTGCTTTTTTCTTTTTTTCTTTTTTTGAGATGGAGTCTTGCTCTGTCGCCCAGGCTAGAGTGCAGTGGTGTGATCTTGGCTCACTGCAAGCTCTGCCTCCCAGGATCACACCATTCTCCTGCCTCAGCCTCCCAAGTAGCTGGGGACTACAGGCACCCACCACCACGCCTGGCTAATTTTTTTGTATTTTTAGTAGAGATGGGGTTTCACCGTGTTAGCCAGGATGGTCTCGATCTCCTGACCTTGTGATCCGCCTGCCTTGGTCTCCCAAAGTGCTGGGATTACAGGCTTGAGCCACTGCGTCTGGCCTCTTTTCTTTTCTTTTCAGATGGAGTCTCACCCTGTTGCCCAGGTTGGAGTGCAGTGGTGCGATCTTGGCTCACTGCAACCTCTGCCTCCCGGGTTCAAGCAATTCTTCTGCCTCGGTGTCCCAAATAGGTGGGACTACAGGACTACAGGTGCGTGCCACCAAGCCCAGCTAATTTTTTATATTTTTAGTAGAGACGGGGTTTCACCATGTTAGCCAGGATGATCTTGATCTCCTGACCTTGTGATCCACCCGCTGGGATTACAGGCATGAGCCACCGCACCTGGCCTCTTTGAGGTAGATTTCCTAAGTATAACTTGCTGGGCTGTGCTTCCATAACCTCTATTTACCCAGAATTTCTTCTGTTTCCCTAAAATTCCTGGTGTCTCTGTGGAATACATAGTCTGTTTTATATTCCAAATTAAATTATAATCTGCTATGGTTTGAATATTTTTCCTTTCCAAAACTCATGGGAAATGGAGACATTTAATCCCAGTGTGGCAGTATTGAGGGAAGGGGGCCTTTAAGAGATGATTAAATCACAAGGGTTCTGCCCTTATGAACTGATCAATCAATTATTGGATTAATGGTTTAATGGGTCAATAGATTAATGAGTTATTACAGGAGAGGAACTGATGGCTTTATAAGAAGAGGAGGAAGGGAGACCTGAGATAGGATGTTTGCACACTAAGCCCCCTCTCCATGTGCCCTGTGATGCCTTGGGAATCTGCAGAGTCCCCACTGTCAACAAGGCACTCACCAGATACAGATGCTCAATCTTGGTCTTCTCAGCCTCCATCAGTATAAGAATGAAATTTATTTTCATATAAATTACTCAGTTTCAGATATTCTCTTATAGGCAACAGAAAATGGACTAAGAGTGGTTGCCACATAGAATGTACATGACCCGTTGTGATAATATTTCATCCATATTTTTCCCTGGTAAATAATGTATAAGACAAGAGAAGTTTGTATTGTATGCTAATAATTTCACAGTATCCTCTTGCCAATTCTGGAAGTTAAGGGGGCGGGGAGGTGCTCTATAAGATTTTTAAATTCGTAGGATCCAGTCCAAGGCAGGTTTTAAGCTTTAGTCTTATGTATGTCTGGAGAGGGCAGGTGAAAGGTATAAACCTACTGATATCCTTCAATGTTTTTCTTATGAAAATACTTAGACATACAGAGAAGCTGAAATAATTGTACAGTGAATATCCATATACCCACCATCTGGATTCAACTGTTAACATTTTACTGTATTTGCATTTTCACATCTCTACCCATCTATTTGTTCATCAGTCTAGCTTATCTTTTTGTACAATATAAATTGCAGATATTAGAATGTGTCTGCCTAAATACTTCAAGCTTTCTGATTTTAATAACCTAATAATAAGAACTGATAACTTTCTTGAGCGGTTACTATATTTCAGGTACTGAGCTAGACACTTTATACTTTATTACCTCATTTCCTTCTCACAATAATCCACAAAGCTAACATGATCTCCATTTGTCTCTTATCTCCATTGGGCAGATGTTTGAACCCAGGTCTGCATGACTCTCAAGTTATCCTTCAATAAACACAATAAAACTCATGTCAAATGTTGGACAGCATTACTTGGCATTATCAGGTTGCAAAACCCCAAACCAGTTACAGGATTAGGTTTGATTCTAGGCTGGAAATAGGCTTATCTTCTAAGTCAAGGATGGTTATAGACAAGACCTATGTTTAAAATGAATTGAAGAGGAAAAGTAACAAAAACGGACTAAGACCCAGAGTTCCAGGGAATCTGAGGCCATAATTAGCAAGGACTGATACAGGGTAAATACTAACAAATTAGACACACATGTTGGAAGTCTCTTGGTATCCTTTTTTCTCTCTCCTCCACTCACTTGTAGTTCCAGTAATCTGTGCCTTAAATCTAAATGACATTCATAAGTGGAACAAGAGATGCCACCATATGATCAATAGGCATGTACCAAGATCAAGCGTCCAGATCAAACAAAGCATAAGGCCAGTTATCCACCCTTTGAGACTGATCCTTCAGTAGAGAGATTTCACTTGGTAGAGAAAGTTATAGTTGTCTTCATACCCTTAGGCAACCCTTCACCATTCCCTACATCTTCTTAATTTCCTTGCAGTTAGATAGATTGGCATAAGAGTGGTTTTGGCAAATGGGCTTTGAGGGGGAGTTATGTCGTCACTTCCAGGCTAATGTGTTTAAGAGTTGGCACAGAATTGTCCAAGAGCCTCTTCCCCTGCCACATATGAGAGGACTTCAAAATCTGGAAAAATGGAAATTAAATTAAAAGGAATTAAAAGTGTAAAAATATGAACTTCATTTTTCAATATAAGCTCCATCAAGTTCAAGACACTTTTGTAAGCGTTGAGACCGATACTTTAGTTCATCTCTAAAGAACCAAGAGTCTTGAGAACTAAACATGTCAATGTGATCTTTTTTACATTATTAAGAAAAATGGGTGCCCTTTATAGAATTTTTTAAGATTGGGAAACAAAAAGAAGCCAGAAGGGGCCAAGTCAGGACTGTTACATGATGCCTAATGATTTTCTTTTTTTTTTTTAATTATACTTTAAGTTCTAGGGTACATGTGCACAACGTGCAGGTTTGTTACATATGTATACACGTGCCATGTGCCATATTGGTGTGCTGCACCCATTAACTCATCATTTACATTAGGTATATTTCCTAATGCTATCCCTCCTCCCTCCCCCGACCCCACGACAGGCCCCAGTGTGTGATGTTCTCCTTCCTGTGTCCAAGTGTTCTCACTGTTCAATTCCCACCTATAAGTGAAAACATACAGTGTTTGGTTTTTTTGTCCTTGTGATAGTTTGCAAAGAATGACGGTTTCCAGCTTCCACTATGTCCCTACAAAGGACATGAACTCATTCTTTTTTTATGGCTGCATAGTATTCCATGGTGTATATGTGCCACATTTTCCTAATCCAGTCTATCATTGATGGGCCTTTGGGTTGGTTCCAAGTTTTGCTATTGTGAATACTGCCACAATAAACATACGTGTGCATGTGTCTTTATAACAGCATGATTTATAATCCTTTGGGTATATACCCAGTAATGGGATGACTGGGTCAAAAGGTATTTCTAGTTCTAGATCCTTGAGGAATCATCACACTGTCTTCCACAATGGTTGGTTGAACTAATTTACAGTTCCACCAACAGTGTAAAAGTATTCCTATTTCTCCACATCGTCTCCAGCACCTGTTGTTTCCTGACTGTTTAATGATGGCCATTCTAACTGGTGTGAGATGATATCTCATTGTGGTTTTGATTTGCATTTCTCTGATGGCCAGTGATGATGAGCATTTTTTCTTGTGTCTGTTGGTTGCATAAATGTCTTCTATTGAGAAGTGTCTGTTCATATCCTTCGCCCACTTTTTGATGGGTTTTATTTTTTTAAGTTTGTTTGAGTTCTTTGTAGATTCTGGATATTAGCCCTATGCCTAATGATTTTCTATTGAGACTCTTGCAAAATTGCCCTTGTTTGATGACAGGAGTGAGCAGAAGCATTGTTGTGGTGGAGAAACTCTCACCACTTCCACCTCTTGGTAGCCATTGCTTTGATTTTGCTTTGTCTTCAGGATTATACTGGTAAAGCCATGTTTCAGCTTTTGTTACAATTCTTTGAAGAAATATTTCAGGATCTTTATCACACTTGTTTGAAATTTCTATTGAAATCACTGCCCTTGTCTGCAGCTTATCTAGGTGCAATTACTTTGACACCTGTCCAGTGGAAAGTTTGCTTAACTTTAATTTTTCAGTCAGAATTGTGTAAGCTGAACCAGTTGAGATGTTCATGGTATCAGTCATTGTTTCTGCTGGTATGTGTGGCTCCTTTTCAATGAAGGCACAAACAAGTTTAATCTTTTTTTGAAAATCAGTGTGGATGATCTGCCGTTGCAGGCTTCATTTTCATCATCTCATCTTTTCTTATAATGAGTATCTATTTGTAGACTGATGATTTCTTTGGGGCATTTTCCCCATGAACGTTTTATAAAACATCAGTGATTTTACCATTCTTCCACCCAAGCTTCACCACAAACTTTGTATTTGCTCTTGCCTTGATTTTAACAGAACTAATGTCGCTCTGATAGAGGCTCTTTTCAAACTGATTTCTTATCTTTAGTGCCTCAAACTAGATCCTGTTTAGATATAGCAAGTTAGTATGAGTTTATTCTGATGCAAAAAAAAAAAAAACCCAAAATAAAATCTGTGCATAGTTTTTCCATAATATGTATTTTCTGTGAACTTTTTGAAGACACCTCACATATCATAGAACCCTGAGTTGGTGGAGCCACAAAAAGAAAACCCTGAGTCACTGCTTCGTCACTGGGCTGCCTTGGAGAGTTGATGAGACCTCAGTAAACTGTGTGTGAATAAAAAAAATGAACGCTTATATTTTAACCACTGGAACTTGGAGGTTTGTTTGTTACTGCAACAAAGGTTAGCTTTATTGACCAATGCACTGTAACAATACAATGGATGATGAACGCCAAGAGGTGGAAGAATAATCAGGAGTAGAGAGGGAAAACTTTATAATGAGCTAGAGAATTAAAACGATGAGAAGGTTTATACAAACAGGAAGGAGGGAGATTCAATTAGAAGGATAATGGGAAAAGAGGTACAGAGGCTGTGACATAACTCAGTGTTTCCTGTGGGGTACCAGGCTGCCACTACAGATAAGTATCATAAACCATCCCATGCAGTTGTTTATCTCTTATTAAAAATCTAGAGAGAGCCGGGTATGGTGACTTACACCCGTCATTCCAGCAATTTTGGAGGCTGAGGCAGGAAGATTGCTGGAGCTCGGGAGGTTGAGACCAGCCTGAGAAAGAGCAAGGCCCCCATCTCTTCAAAAAAAAAAAAAAAAAAAAAAAAATTAAAAAACTTAGCCAGTCCTGGTGGCATCACTGCACTCCAGCCTGGGTGATAGAGTTAGACTCAGTTTCGGAAAAAAAAAAAAAATGTAGACAGTAATTCCATGACCTTCCTAGGTGCTGATTTTCTTCATTCCCAAACATCTACCTTTGCAACTCCCACTTTAAACCCAGTCTGTCTTGTTCTAACATAAGGTCTTCTTGTTCTTAGAATAAAAAATACAGTTGCTCACGATCACCCATAAAATATTGCTTCATTAACTTGAAGACTGTAATTAACTACATATCAGCCTCTGGCTCCAGGCAAATATCCATAATTCCTTTAGTCTTTCCTCACAGTCTGCTTCTAACCTGTTCATCATTTCCTGTGTCCTCTTACCGTCATCAGTAGAAGGAAAAAAAGAAAAAAACCAAAAAAACAAAAAGCCCCTTAAATAAAAGCTAATCACACATGGCATTCTGTTAGATACTTTGCAAAGGCGTCCATATTAAACAAAATCAGATTTACACACAAACACACCCCAGCACAGGGACATGTGTGTGTGTGTGTGTGTGTGTGAGATCGATTAGCAGTCTGTATAAGCAAGAAAAAGAGGAGATTATTTATTTCACAAAAGGTTTAATGTGATTATTTTGTCTTTTCCTTTTTTTCTTATAGAGACAGCATCCCAGTCCTTCACCCAGACTAGAGTACAGTGGTGTGATCATAGCTGACTGCAGCCTTGAACTCCCGAGCTCAAGCAATTCTCCTGCCTGAGCTTCGCCAAGTAGCTGGGACTGTAGTTGTGCACTATTTCACCAGGCTAATTTTTATTTTTGTGTAGAGATGGGATTTTCCTATGTTGCCCAGGCTGGTCTTGAACTCTTTGCCTCAAGCAACCCTCCTGGCTCAGCCTCTCAAAGTGCTGGGGTTGCAGGCAGGAACACCTAAAACTGCACCCAGCCAATATGTGATTATTTCAAAAAGCAAACTTTTCTAGGTATCTTTAAAAATGAGATTTAAGGCCAGGCACGGTGGCTCATGCCTGTAATCCCAGCAATTTGGGAGGCTGAGGCAGGCAGATCACTTGAGGTCAGGAGTTCGGTCTGGTCAACATGGTGAAACCTTGTCTCTACTAAAAATACAAAAATTAGCTGGGTGTGGTGGCACATGCCTGTAATCCCAGTTACTCTGACAGGAGTCTGTAATCCCAGTTACTCTGACAGGAGTCCCAGGAGTCTGACACAGGAGAATCGCTTGAACTCGGGAGGTGGAGGTTGCAGTAAGCTGAGATCACGCCACTGCACTCCAGCCTGGGTGACAGAGTGAGTCTCTCTCTCTCTCTCTCTCTCTCTCTCTCTCTCTCTCTCTCTCTCTCTCTCTCTCTCTCTCTTCTCTCTCCTTCTCTCTCTCTCTCTCTCTCTCTCTCTCTCTCTCTCACACACACACACACACACACACACACACACACACAGAGATTTCATTTATCCTCCTTTAAAAAACGCTTATTGTTGCTTACTTTGCCAAGGTGTTGACTGCAAATGCAAGTCTGTTTGGAGAAGGAGTTTCCTGATCTCTGAAACCAGTTTTATGAAATATAATTAGAGCAAAACAAACAAATGAAAATATAGGAGAAGAAAAGGGATCCCTAGACTTTAGTTTATTAAGGGTGATGAGATTTGTCTGGAAGAGGAGAAATCAAAGCTGCCATTAGGAAAAGAGAGGTGAGGTGGTTGCCAGGAGAAGGGAGTTTACTTCTTTCAAATAGAGGAAGATGAATGAATGAGAAGTGGAGGCAGGTGGAGGGCAAGAAGGGTCCTCTAAATAAGCATATGGTCATTGCTGTGTACTGCCTGGTAATGGTGTATTTGTCAGGACAAGCTGGTCAATGTGGCAGTAACAAGCTATTGGCTTGTAGGAGTCTTGACCTTGCCTAGGGACTAGATCCAAGGGCCTTTAGTACCCTAGTATAATGTATTTAAGAATCACCTGGGCGGGGCGCGGTGGCCCAAGCCTGTAATCCCAGCACTTTGGGAGGCCGAGGCGGGTGGATCACGAGGTCAGGAGATTGAGACTATCCTGGCTAACCCGGTGAAACCCCATCTCTACTAAAAAATACAAAAAACTAGCTGGGCAAGGTGGCGGGCGCCCATAGTCCCAGCTACTCCAGAGGCTGAGGCAGGAGAATGGCGTAAACCCGGGAGGTGGAGCTTGCAGTGAGCTGAGATCCGGCCACTGCACTCCAGCCTGGGCGACAGAGCCAGACTCCGTCTCAAAAAAAAAAAAAAAAAAAAAAAAAAGAATCACCCGGTACATTTTTTTTTACCGCCCCATGAATTCTGATCCTTTGGTTTAGGGATGGGCCCAGGGATTAACAGGTAAACAAAACTCCAGGTGTCTGACTTTTTTGCTCGTACCCCAAGGAACAGAAGGATAAGCAGAAATTGGAAATAACAACGGGACTGGACTTTATGGCTGCAGTACTTTTTCTGAGCAAGAAAGAAGCATCTCTATATCACTGGGGACAATGATACCTGCCAGGATAGTGGTGGCTTCAGCAATGAATGAAGTCTTGGGAAGCAGACATGGGTAGAATGCTCTGGAAATGGCATCCACATGAATCAGCAACCTCCTCCCCTAACTTTATGTAGACTGTAGACTCCAAGAGGGTGGAAGGTGAGATGACCTGGGTCACTATTGCTTCCTAATGCCTACCACAGTGCCAGCGCATGGTAAGTGTGCAATAAACATTGGTGAATTGAAGTAGAAAATCACCCAGGGATCTGGGAACTTGGAACAAATGTGAAAAGAGGGAGAAAACGTCAGACGAAGGAATTCGCTGGGGAGGAATGTTCCGATCACTGTGTGAGTAGAACAAGGTGTGGAATTAACTGCTTTGCTTTTGTTTTATGCTCATCTCTACCAGTAAGCCCGGAAGGACCAAGAGAAACACCCTTTTCCCAAAAGCCAGAAGGACCAGATTATGTTATGTGCTGACTTTAAAAGTTCAAAAAGTGAGTTTTGCCAAATTGCTTGAATTGGCCAAATTCCCTTAGCTACCCCAGGTCCTAATTAACAATGGTTCCCCTGTGAACCTCCTCTCCAGGCAACCGATGACTTGACTCTAGATTTGGTCTTTCGAATGCTCATTTTTAATCAATAAACTTGGTTCCCCCATACCCAAACAACTGTTTTAAGGCAGTGGATAATTCTGTCATCACAAAGTGGCCAGTATGTAGTTCCATTAAAGATTGGAACCAAAGATATCCTGAAATACGACTGTTTAACCAAAATATTCCACTTGTCATCTGGTGAATTCCTCTATGTACATGCAAAAGTTAAGCATTGTAATGGTGAATATTGAGTGTCTGTCTGCTTGACTGGATTGAAGGATGCAGAGTATTATTCCTAGGTGTGTCTGTGAGGGTCTTGCCAAAAAAGAATAACATTTGAGTTTGGCCAGACGTGGTGGCTCACACCTGTAATCCCAGCACTTTGGGAGGCTGAGGTGGGTGGATCACAAGGTCAGGAGATCGGGACCATCCTGGCTAACATGATGAAACTCCATCTCTACTAAAAAAAGAAAATACAAAAAATTAGCTGGGTGTGGTGGCACGTGCCCGTGGTCCCAGTTACTCAGGAGGCTGAGGCAGGAGAATTGCTTGAACCCAGGAGGTGAGATGGAGGTTGCAATGAACTGAGATTGCACCACTGCATTCCAGCCTGGGCAACAGAGCAAGACTCTGTCTCAAAAAAATAATTGAGTCAGTAGACCAGGAAAGGCAGACACACCCTCAATCTGGGTGGGCACCTTCTAATCAGCTGCTAGCATGGCCAGAATAAAAAGCAGGCAGAAGAATGTGGAAAGAATAGACTGGCTTAGCCTCCCAACCTATGTCTTTCTGCTGTGCTGGGTGCTTCCTGCCCTCGAACATCAGGCTTCAAGTTCTTCAGCCTCGGTACTCAGATTGGCTTCCTTGATCTTCAGTTTGCAGACAGCCTACTGTGGGACCTTGTGATTGTGTGAGTCAGTACTCCTTAATAAACTCCCCTTTATATATACATGCATCCTATTAGCTCTGTCCCTCTAGGGAACCCTGACAAATACAAGCATATAGCACTAAAGTCCTGTGGCCATCTTTGTAGGGACGATTTTTGTCTTTGAAGCAGAGGTCATCCATTCTGCTGAATATGCAATGCACAGAAGTTAGCAAGGCTGAATGGAAAAGACAAGACCATCCACTCTTAAACCACACATTAATCCAGCCTTAGGCTCACACAATTACTCATTTCTCTCATTTGGGCTTATTAAGTAATTACTACGTAAATTATTAGGATAATGTAATATGCATGACTTTAAGGAATGACAAATTGTAGCTAACTTTTTTGATTTGTTGCCATAGTTACATTTCTAGAAATTCTAAATTGTTCTTCTTCCCATGTATAAATTACTGCCACCCTGCTGTTTGTTTAGCTTTGATCGGTGGGATGGTAAATGTATGCCAGTAAAAGGACTGCAAGTCTAGTGTGCAAAGCCTTGTTCTGATTTCTCCTTTTTTTTTTTTTTTTTTTTCCTGAGGCGGAGTCGCGCTCTGTCACCCAGCCTGGAGTGCAGTGGCCAGATCTCTGCTCACTGCAAGCTCCGCCTCCCGGGTTTACGCCATTCTCCTCCCTCAGCCTCCCGAGTAGCTGGGACTACAGGCGCTCGCCACCTCACCCAGCTAGTTTTTTGTATTTTTTTTAGTAGAGACGGGGTTTCACCGGGTTAGCCAGGATGGTCTCGATCTCCTGACCTCGTGATCCGCCCGTCTCGGCCTCCCAAAGTGCTGGGATTACAGGCTTGAGCCACCGCGCCCGGCCCTGATTTCTCCTTCTATGTCAAGTATGATGTCCAGCTGGGTCCAGGGTCTGAGTGACCTCAATCAGAAGGTGAGAAAAGTCTTGAAAGATAAATCAGAATTAGGCAGCCCGTCTCCATCTAGTGGTACCTTAATCTACCTTCTTTCCTTTGGGCCACTGTGATGGTTCATACTGAAGGTCAACTTGATAGGATTGAAGGATGAAAAGGGTTGTTCCTGGGTGTGTCTATGAGGGTGTTGCCAAAGGAGATGAACATTTGAGTCAGTGGACTGGGAGAGGCAGACCCACCCTCAATCTGGGTGGGCACCATCTAGTCAGATGCCAGCACGGCTAGAATAAAGCAGGCAGCAGGAGAACGTGGAAGGACTTGACTTGCTGAATCTTCCAGCCTTTGTCTTTCTCCTGTGCTGGATGCTTCCTGCCCTTGAACGTCAGACTCCAAGTTGTTTAGCTTTTGGACTCTTGGACTTACACCACTGGTTTGCCAGGGGCTCTCGGGCCTTTGGCCACAGACTGAAGGCTGCACCGTGGGCTTCCCCACTTTTGAGGTTTCAGGACTTAGACCTATCCAGTAATGACTTCCTTGCTCCTCAACTTTCAGACAGCCTGCTGTGGGACTTTACCTTGTGATTGTGTGAGTCAATTCTCCTTAATAAACTCCCTTTATAGATACATCTATCTTATTAGTTCTGTCCCTCTAGAGAACCCTGACTCATACAGCCACCGAGTTGGTATTTAACCAGAAGCAAGACGCTATTGTGGAAACCCAGCATCATTTGCTCCCACAAAAACTAAAGAAAGATAAACTCTGCCACATTGGATTAGGTGTCAAGGAACGGTGTGAATATCTCTTTTTGCTTTCTATAAAATATTAAAGGATGTATTAGTCACATCTGTGCCAAAAAGTAGATTTGCCAGAATACAAGGGAAGGTATGAGGTTAGAGTTTTCTATCTGCCTGAGAATGCAAGACTCATTTTCATCACTACCTATTTTTTCTATCCTATTTTGTTGTTGTTGTCGCTGTTGTTTTGAGACGGAGTCTCATTCTGTCACCCAGGCTGGGGTGCAGTGGCACGATCTGGGCTCACTGCAACCTCTGCCTCCCAGGTTCACGCCATTCTCCTGCCTCAGCCTCCTGAGTAGCTGGGATTACAGGCGCCCACCACTACACCCGGCTAATTTTTTGTGTATTAGTAGAGACAGGATTTCTCTATGTTGGCTAGACTGGTCTCAAACTTCTGACCTCATGATCCACCCGCCTTGGCCTCCAAAGTGTTGGGATTACAGGTGTGAGCCACCGTGCCCAGCCCTATCCTATCTTTTGAAGAATGAGCAAAAACGTATTGGACATTATGGGAAAAGTGCAAACCAAACAAAAGCAAGAATGAGAAAACTCATTTGAAAAAGCAGAACTCAAGGTAAAAGGCGTTAGACACAGTCAAGTTCAAGGCAAATACCTTAAATAATATAAAGCGGCACTCCCCAGCCGTTTTGGTACCAGGCACCGGTTTCATGGAAGATGATTTTTCCATGGACAGGTGGGGAAATGGTTTTGGAATGATTCAAGTACATTACAATTATTGTGCACTTTATTTCCATTATTATTATATTGTAATATCTAATGAAATAATTATACAACTCGCCATAATGTAGAGTCAGTGGGGCCGGGCATGGTGGCTCACGCCTGTAATCCCAGCACTTTGGGAGGCTGCGGGGGGCTGATCATGAGGTCAGGAGATCGAGACCATCCTGGCTAACATGGGGAAACCCTGTCTCTACTAAAAGATACAAAAAATTAGCCGGACGTGGTGGCAGGCACCTGTAATCCCAGCAACTCTGGAGGCTGAGGCAGAGAATTGCTTGAACTCGGGAGGCAGAGGTTGCAGTGAGTTGAGATCATGCCATTGTATTGCACTCCAGCCTGGGCAACAAGAGTGAAACTCCCTCTCCAAAACAAAAAAAATAAAAAGAAGGAAATAGAAAAAAAATGATCAGAAAAACACTGTGAGAGAAGATACAACTCCTTAAGCATTTCCGTGGTTTAATGATTACAGTATTTGAATACTAAAATAATTAAGATTGGATTCATTGACATCTTTGTCTATCTATCTACTTCTGTCACCTCTCTAAGTAACTGTAGTATAAACCTTTCCAATCTACAGAGAATTAATTTCTGATTAAGCGTTCATGAAAGAGTTGGCTGTATACCAGGCCTTGAGGAAAACGTAATAAGTTTCAAAAAGCAGAAATTGTAGGTTTCAGATTTTCTGATCACAAAGCAAATAATAATAATGATTATAAATGCTTAAAATACTCACTTGCTTAGAAATTAAAACAAAAACTATAATAAGTTTTTGAGTCCAAGAGGAAATCAGAGCCATAATTATAGGCCATTTAAAAAAATAATGACAATGAAACAGTGTCTATCAACTCTTACGGAATGCTGTTAAAGTAGAAGCGAGAGATAAATGTGCACTTGTGAACACTTAAATTTTTAAACAAGAGAGAAAGTAAATAAACAGACTGCACATTCAACCCAAGAAATCAGAAACTCCAATCCCAGCACTTACAAGAAAGGAAGTAAATAAACAAACTTCGCATTCAACCCAAGAAATTAGAAACTCTAATCCTAGCACTTATAAGTAAGGAGGTAAATAAACAAACTAAAAATTCAACCCAAGAAATCAGAAACTCTAATCCCAGCAGTTTGGGAGGCCGAGGCAGGAGGATCACTTGAGTCCAGGAGTTTGAGACTAGCCTGGGCAACACAGTGGGACTCTGTCTCTACACAAAAATTTTTTAAAAATTAGCCGGGTGTGGTAGTGTGCTCCTATGGTCCCAGCTATTTGGGAAGCTGAGGTGGGAGGATGGCTTGAGCACTGGAGGTCCAGGCTACAGTGAGCTATGATCATGCCACTGCACTAAAGCCTGGGTGACAGAGCAAGACCCTGTCTCAAAAAAAAAAAAAAAAAAAAAAAAAAAAAAAAAATTCCTTTTCTCAGAAACAGTGCCTGGAGAAGGGGAGGAGGAAAGGGATGGAGGGCAGGGATGGACTTTGCCTGCTTCTTCTGTAATTAGTTTGATCTGTCTGCAAAGATGCGGATAGAAGGAGGAGTGGGGAAGTGTAGGCTATTTCTATAAAATCCCCAGTTCTTCATGTTTGCCCAACCAAACCCTGGCTTTCCCTTTACTTCTTTATTCAACTGGGACTTTATACCTTTTTGCCTCCCTTCCTGCACCCATTCACAAGGGCAACCTAAGGTATGATTATTCAGAGGGGGTTTCAAATCTAACTGCCCCATGTTTATAGAACAACCTGTAATTACAATTAGTAGCAGATACCAATTCATGGTACAATTAATTCAAGCACAGAGGGACATCTGGGCAATGAGGTTTTTTTAAGGTGATAAATGGATTCAAGTGAACTAATGTATGTGAAGTGTAGTGCTTAGCTGGTACATTTCAAGAGCTCAATACACATTAACTATTAGATCAGTTTACTTCATTACATATATTTGTGCACATAGGAAAATTATAAAGCTATTAGAACTAATAATGGAGCTCAGTTAAGTGTCTGAATAAAAGGCAAATGAACTAAAATAAATATATTTACTATGTTCTTTCAATATGTTCAAAGATGTAGTGAGAAAATTCTGCCTAGGAAAGTTTTTAAAAAATGAAGCAAAACAAAATGGAGAAAAAGCAAAAAAGAGTAATATATATAATAATATTTATAATATGCATGACCTATATGAAAGGAAATATAAAACCTTATGGAGAAAAATACTAATGAATAAATGGAGAGATTCTTTGGTTAGAAGACTTCCTATCTTAAAACTATAGATTATTCACAACTAAAGGTATATTTTAACATAATCCAATAAAAATATTAATGGAAGTTTTTGGGGGAAATCTTTGCATCACGTTCACCTGGAAAAAATTAAAAGATAAGATTATTCAATATCATTGGTAATTAGGAAGATACAAATTAAAACTACAATGTCAGTTTTTACTTTTTAGACACTTACTTTACTTTTTAGGGTCTCACTCTGTGATATGGTTTGGCTGTGTTCCTACCCAAATCTCATCTTGAATTGTAACGCCCGTAATACCCATGCATGCTGGGAAGAACCTGGTCGGGGGTGATTGATTCATGGGGGTGGGTCTTTCCCATGCTGTTCTCATGATAGTGACTAAGTCTCACAAGATCTGAGATCTCACAAGATCTGATTTTAAAAATGGGAGTTTCCCTGCACATGTCCTCTTCTCTTGTCTGCCACCATGCAAGGTGTGCCTTTCACCTTCTGCCATGACTGTGAGGCCTCCCCAGCCATGTGGAACTGTAAGTCCAATAAACCTCTTTCTTTTGTAAATTGCCCAGTCTCAGGTATGCCTTTATCAGCAGCATGAAAATGGACTAACGCCCTTTATCATCCAGGCTGGACTGTAGTGGAGTGATCATTCCTTTATGCAACTTTGACCTCTTGGGCTCAAGCAATCCTCCCACATCAACCTCCCTGGTAGCTGGGACTATCAGCACCTGCCACCATGCCTAGCTAATTTTTTAAAAATTATGATGTAGAGACAGAGTCTCACTCTGTTGCCCAGGCTGGTCTCAAACTCCTGGACTCCAGCCAGCCACCCGCTTCAGCCACCCAAAGTGCTGAGATTACAGGTGTGAGCAAAAATCACAATGTTATGGCACAGCTATCAGAACAGTTAAAATAAAAAATAATCATGGCAAATGCTGAGAGGAGGCAAAGAAACTGTATCTGTCATACATTGCTGGTGGTGACAAAAAATGGTACAGCCACTATGAAAAGCTGTTTGGCAGGTTTTTGTTTTTGTTTTTTGTTTTTTGTTTTTTTGAGATGGAGTCTCACTCTGTTGCCCAGGCTGGAGTGCAGTGGTGTGATCTCTGCTCACTGCAACCTCCACCTGCCAGGTTCAAACAATTCTCCTGCCTCAGCCTCCTGAGTAGCTGGGACTACAGGTGCCCGCCACCACACATCCAGCTACTTTTTGTATTTTTAGTAGAGAAAGGATTTCGTCATGTTGGTCAGGTTGGCCTTGAACTCCTGACCTCAAGTGATCTACTCGCCTCGGCCTCCCAGAGTGGCTGGGATTACAGGCAGTTTTTTAATACAACTAGACATACATTCACCATACTACCCAGCAATTGCACCCTTGGGCATTTATCCCAGATAAATAAAAACTTAACGTTCACACAAAAACTTGAACACGAATGTTCATAGCAGCTTCGTTTGTAACAGTCCCAAAGTGGAAACAATGTCCTTCCATAATTGAGTGGCTAAACAAACTGATACA
>NC_044554.1:43571042-43576662 GCF_007565055.1 Rhinopithecus roxellana
TATTGTAAGTATCATGCAAGTAGTTATTATACTGAATGTTTAAATAAATACTACATTTCATGGTAGTATTGTTACTCTTTATTTTTTGGAATACTTTCCATGCAAAGTTACAAAAAGCTGATTATATATGCCTGATGGAAACAATATAAAATGGCAAACGAAGATACATGCAAAGCTATGTACCAGCACATGCACACATACATGCTGCTATGGCCTGAATGTCTGTGTCTCCTTAAATTCATATGATGAAATAGAATTCCCAATGCAATGATATTAAGAGGTGGGGTCTTTGGGAAATGATTAGATCACGAGGGCTCCACTATCAGGAATGGGATTAGTGCCCTTATAAAAGAAGCCCAAAGGATTTTTTGTTCATTCCTTCTGCTATGTAAGAATCCAGGGAGAGGCCAGGCATGGTGGCTCACGCCTGTAATCCCAGCATTTTGGGAGGCCGAGGTGGGCGTATCACCTGAGGTCAGCAGTTCGAGACCAGCCTGACCAACATGGCAAAACCCCATCTCTACTAAAAATACAAAAATCAGCCGGATGTGGTGGCGCACACCTGTAATCCCAGCTACTTGGGAGGCTGAGGCAGGAGAATCGCTTGAACCTGGGAGGCAGAGGTTGCAGTGAGCCAAGATTACACCATTGCCCTCCAGCCTGGGAGACAGAGCAAGACTCCGTCTCAAAAAAAAAAAAAAAAAAAAAAAAAAAAAAAAAAATCCAGGGAGAAAGTGCCATCTATGAAGCAGAGAGCAGGCCCTCACTAGACACTGAACCTGCTGGTGTCTTGGTCTAGGACTTCTCAGCTTCCACAGCTGTGAGCAATACATTTCTATTGTTTGAAAATGACCCAGTCTAAGGTATTTTAGCAGCACAGATGGACCAAGACACATACACTCATATGTACCGACACACATACAACTATATGCATAAAGCTTTATAAAAAGATGTCAGACTATTTAGAGTGAGGCTATTCCTCTGAGGCAGTGGCTATTAATTTCGTCTTTGCCCTTTTAAGTATTTTACTAATATTATCCAACAAGAATAATTACCTTCCCAATAAGAAAGAGAAGCAAGCACTCAAGTGCATAAAGAGTGACCAAGGAAAATGGCAAGATTGATGTGTCAGATTTAGAACAAAATTAATTAAAAATAGATTCAAACTACATTTATGGATCATTTCATGAATACCAGATCCTGGGCTGGGATCTGTTTTCTTTTCTTTTTTTATTTTTTTAAGACGGACTCTCTCTCTGTTGCCCAGGCTGGAGTGCAGTGGCGTGATCTCGGCTCACTGCAAGTTCCGCCTTCCAGGTTCATGCCATTCTCCTGCCTCAGCCTCCCAAGTAGCTGGGACTACAGGCGCCCGCCACCACGCCCAGTAATTTTTTGTATTTTTAGTAGAGACGGGGTTTCACCATGTTAGCCAGGATGGTCTCGATCTCCTGACCTTGTGATCCGCCTGCCTTGGCCTCCCAAAGTGCTGGGATTACAGGTGTGATCTACCGCACCTGGCCTAGGGTCTATATTCTAACATACCCATTTCATATGCTGACCTGCCAGGAAGGTTTTTCCCCCATATTATGTATAATAAAGATGGGTTCAGAGAGATTGAGTCAGTGGCTCAGAGACTCCCAGCAGGTAGGCGACACAGCAGGAACCAGACCTTTTCATGCTAATTTTGGTACCTTTTCCACGACTACTGCACCACGTTCTATTCAGGTATTTGTTCAGACAGACTTGGTCAGGTTACAGCTGGTATGACTCAACCCAGTGGATAAGAGTGAAATTATTAGCTCAATTAAAAAGAAAAGATGGTTTGATGAAAACTTTACTACTGGACATAAACAAAGTGTTTAAAGCCTAGTCTCACAGACGCACATGAACTTGGAAGCATCGATTTCACTCATGCTTTGTAAAGCAGGCATCAATTTAAACCTTTACTCTCCTGCTGGTTCAACTGTAAAAATGCAGCCGGAGCTCAGCTGTGGCCAGAGACACGGTAGTGTGATAGAATCCTGTACACCTGCAAAATCCAGTTTTCCTGCCACTTTGGGTGTTGGGGAATGTTGGAACAGATGGAAAAAATAAAGGAGGAAATGGAGAAGGCATTTATCATTTCTTCTTGTGCCTCAACCATTCCAGCTGTCATTATTCTCTTGTCACTCTCCTCTCTCTCTTTTTTTATTTTTTATTTTTTATTGTTGAGACAGAGCCTCACTCTGTCACCCAGGCTAGAGTGTAGTGGGGCCATCTTGGCTCACAGCATCCTCTGCCTCCCAGGTTCCAGCAATTCTCCCACCTCAGCCTCCCAAGTCATGGGGGCTACAGGCAGGCAACACCATGCCCAGCTAATTTTTTTGTATTTTCAGTAAAGATGGGGTTTCACCACGTTGGCCAGGCTGGTCTTTGTCTCTCTTTTTTATCTCCACCCTGAACCACGGTGCCTTCCAGCTGCATTTTCTCTATGTTCAACTCTGTCCTGAACTTGTATCACTGTGTCCCTACAAAAGGGAGACATAAGCCCACATAAGGGCTTTGCTAATGGAATAAATAAAAGCCTGATCCCAGCACAGCGACTCATGCCTGTAATTTCAGCGCTTTCAAAGGCTGAGGCAGGTGGATTACCTGAGGTCAGGAGTTCGAAACCAGCCTGGCCAACATGGCAAAACCCTTCTCTACTAAAAACACAAAAATTAGCTGGCCGCAGTGCTGGGCTCCTATAATTCCAGCTACTCGGGAGGCTGAGGCAGGAGAATCGCTTGAACTCAGGAGGCAGAGGTTGCAGTGAGCTGAGATTACACCACTGCACTCCAGCCTGGGTGACAGAGAGAGACTCCGTCTCAAAAGCAAAAAACAAACAAACAAAAAAAAACACCTGGCATGGCATCAACAGGAACTTCCTTTCCATAAGACCATAAGAGCTAACTCTAACTCCTGGAGAAAATGACCCAGTAGACCATGCTGGTATCTGGGATCAAAACATTTGGTGTAGCTTTTTGGAAACCAGGTCTGTGAATTCTATTCCCTGCTTCTTATCAAGAGGAGGGGTTTCCGTCTCCTCTCCTTGTGTTGAACTTGAGCAGGCATTTGTGATCACAGGAATTAATAGAATGTGGCAGAGTGATGCTGATTTATCAACATCAGGCTGAATGAGAGAAGGGTCAATTACCTTCTGCACTGTTTTCTAGGGGTGTTTGCTCTAAGCTCTGAACTGCTGTGGAAGATGCTGGGCTGGAGAGACCAACTCTTTGAGTCTTCCCCGAGCTCAGGTAACAGACATGCTAGTAAGCCAGCCTTCAGGTAACCCACCTTGGCCACAGTCTGACCACAGCCTCAGGAGTCGTGAGCTCAGCTTCACCACAACCTCCACCTCCCAGTGATTTTACTGCCTCAGGCTCCTTAGTAGCTGGGATTACAGGCATGCACCCCATTATGCCCAGTTAATTTTGTATTTTTATTAGAGATGGGATTTTTCCATGTTGGTCAGGGTGGTTTCGAACTCCCGACCTCAGGTGATCCGCCCACCTCGGCCTCCCAAAGTGCTGGGATTACAGGTGTGAACCACCGTGCCTGGCCCAGAAATTACAGAGAATATATATTTCCTAAGAAGAGAAATGGATATTCTTTTAGCACTGAGCTAGTGGGGTAGCTCTGCCATGTGTCAATTGGATAGGTACCAATATAAACTCAGTAGGAGCCTCTTAAACATGCTCCGTGGCCCAGCCAACTCTTATTCCCTGAATTCCATCATTAGGGATATGTTTTCTAAAGAGTAGAGGCTATCTCTGATAACGGTCAGCATTAGAAGAGGTTGCAACCATTTACTGACCACTTTTCACATGTCATCTCATAATGCAACTCATATTTAACAGGAGACAATATCATCTGCATTTTACAAATGAAGAAGGGGAGTTGGCAGAGAAGCAACATGACTCGGCTATCTATCATCGAGTGTCTGCACGTGGCAGAATCCAGATGTTTCAGTTATCTCTTGCTGTGTAACAAATAACCCCAAACCTTGGTGGCATAAAACAATGACAATCATTTTATCATGATCTCCTGGGGTTGATGGGTTCAGCGAGGTTCTCACCTAGGTCTCTCCTGAGGCTGTGGTCAGACTGTGGCCAAGGTGGGTTACCTGAAGGCTGGCTTACTAGCATGTCTGTTACCTGAGCTCGGGGAAGACTCAAAGAGTTGGTCTCTCCAGCCCAGCATCTTCCACAGCAGTTCAGAGCTTAGAGCAAACACCCCTAGAAAACAGTGCAGAAGGTAATTGACCCTTCTCTCATTCAGCCTGATGTTGATAAATCAGCATCACTCTGCCACATTCTATTAATTCCTGTGATCACAAATGCCTGCTCAAGTTCAACACAAGGAGAGGAGACGGAAACCCCTCCTCTTGATAAGAAGCAGGGAATAGAATTCACAGACCTGGTTTCCAAAAAGCTACACCAAATGTTTTGATCCCAGATACCAGCATGGTCTACTGGGTCATTTTCTCCAGGAGTTAGAGTTAGCTCTTATGGTCTTATGGAAAGGAAGTTCCTGTTGATGCCATGCCAGGTGTTTTTTTTTGTTTGTTTGTTTTTTGCTTTTGAGACGGAGTCTCTCTCTGTCACCCAGGCTGGAGTGCAGTGGTGTAATCTCAGCTCACTGCAACCTCTGCCTCCTGAGTTCAAGCGATTCTCCTGCCTCAGCCTCCCGAGTAGCTGGAATTATAGGAGCCCAGCACTGCGGCCAGCTAATTTTTGTGTTTTTAGTAGAGAAGGGTTTTGCCATGTTGGCCAGGCTGGTTTCGAACTCCTGACCTCAGGTAATCCACCTGCCTCAGCCTTTGAAAGCGCTGAAATTACAGGCATGAGTCGCTGTGCTGGGATCAGGCTTTTATTTATTCCATTAGCAAAGCCCTTATGTGGGCTTATGTCTCCCTTTTGTAGGGACACAGTGATACAAGTTCAGGACAGAGTTGAACATAGAGAAAATGCAGCTGGAAGGCACCGTGGTTCAGGGTGGAGATAAAAAAGAGAGACAAAGACCAGCCTGGCCAACGTGGTGAAACCCCATCTTTACTGAAAATACAAAAAAATTAGCTGGGCATGGTGTTGCCTGCCTGTAGCCCCCATGACTTGGGAGGCTGAGGTGGGAGAATTGCTGGAACCTGGGAGGCAGAGGATGCTGTGAGCCAAGATGGCCCCACTACACTCTAGCCTGGGTGACAGAGTGAGGCTCTGTCTCAACAATAAAAAATAAAAAATAAAAAAAGAGAGAGAGGAGAGTGACAAGAGAATAATGACAGCTGGAATGGTTGAGGCACAAGAAGAAATGATAAATGCCTTCTCCATTTCCTCCTTTATTTTTTCCATCTGTTCCAACATTCCCCAACACCCAAAGTGGCAGGAAAACTGGATTTTGCAGGTGTACAGGATTCTATCACACTACCGTGTCTCTGGCCACAGCTGAGCTCCGGCTGCATTTTTACAGTTGAACCAGCAGGAGAGTAAAGGTTTAAATTGATGCCTGCTTTACAAAGCATGAGTGAAATCGATGCTTCCAAGTTCATGTGCGTCTGTGAGACTAGGCTTTAAACACTTTGTTTATGTCCAGTAGTAAAGTT